>NW_026779296.1:75661-124318 GCF_030144855.1 Hypanus sabinus | reverse complement strand
ACCGTCCCCTCCCACCCCACACACCGTCCCCTCACACTCCCCACACCGTCCCCTCACACACCCCACACACCGTCCCCTCACACACTCCACACCGTCCCCTCACACACCCCACACCGTCCCCTCACACACCCCACACCGTCCCCTCACACACTCCACACACCGTCCCCTCACACACCCCACACCGTCCCCTCACACACCCCACACACCGTCCCCTCACACACCCCACACACCGTCCCCTCACACACTCCACACCGTCCCCTCACACACCCCACACACCGTCCCCTCACACCCCCCACACCGTCCCCTCACACACCCCACACCGTCCCCTCACACACCCCACACCGTCCCCTCACACACCCCACACACCGTCCCCTCACACACCCCACACACCGTCCCCTCACACACTCCACACCGTCCCCTCACACACTCCACACCGTCCCCTCACACACTCCACACCGTCCCCTCACACCCCACACACCGTCCCCTCACACACCCCACACCGTCCCCTCACACACCCCACACCGTCCCCTCACACACTCCACACCGTCCCCTCACACACTCCACACCGTCCCCTCACACACTCCACACCGTCCCCTCACACCCCACACACCGTCCCCTCACACACCCCACACCGTCACCTCACACACCCCACACCGTCCCCTCACACACCCCACACCGTCCCCTCACACACTCCACACCGTCCCCTCACACTCCACACACCGTCCCCTCACACACCCCACACCGTCACCTCACACACCCCACACCGTCCCCTCACACACCCCACACCGTCCCCTCACACTCCACACACCGTCCCCTCACTCCCCACACACCGTCCCCTCACACTCCCCACACCGTCCCCTCACACACCCCACACCGTCCCCTCACACTCCCCACACCGTCCCCTCACTCCCCACACACCGTCCCCTCACACCCCACACACCGTCCCCTCACTCCCCACACACCGTCCCCTCACACACCCCACACCGTCCCCTCACACACCCCACACCGTCCCCTCACACACCCCACACCGTCCCCTCACACACTCCACACACCGTCCCCTCACACACCCCACACCGTCCCCTCACACACCCCACACACCGTCCCCTCACACACCCCACACCGTCCCCTCACACACCCCACACCGTCCCCTCACACACCCCACACACCGTCCCCTCACACACCCCACACCGTCCCCTCACACACTCCACACCGTCCCCTCACACTCCCCACACCGTCCCCTCACACTCCCCACACCGTCCCCTCACACACTCCACACCGTCCCCTCACACTCCCCACACACCGTCACCTCACACACCCCACACCGTCCCCTCACACACCCCACACCGTCCCCTCACACACTCCACACACCGTCCCCTCACACACCCCACACCGTCCCCTCACACACTCCACACACCGTCCCCTCACACACCCCACACCGTCCCCTCACACACTCCACACCGTCTCCTCACACTCCCCACACCGTCCCCTCACACACTCCACACCGTCCCCTCACACACTCCACACCGTCCCCTCACACACACCCCACACCGTCCCCTCACACACCCCACACCGTCCCCTCACACACCCCACACACCGTCCCCTCACACTCCACACACCGTCCCCTCACACACCCCACACCGTCCCCTCACACACCCCACACACCGTCCCCTCACACTCTCCACACCGTCCCCTCACACACCCCACACCGTCCCCTCACACTCTCCACACCGTCCCCTCACACACTCCCCACACCGTCCCCTCACACACCCCACACACCGTCCCCTCACACTCCACACACCGTCCCCTCACACACTCCACACCGTCCCCTCACACTCCCCACACCGTCCCCTCACACTCCCCACACCGTCCCCTCACACACCCCACACCGTCCCCTCACACTCCCCACACCGTCCCCTCACACACCCCACACCGTCCCCTCACACACCCCACACCGTCCCCTCACACTCCACACACCGTCCCCTCACACACCCCACACACCGTCCCCTCCAACACACCCCACACACCGTCCCCTCACACACCCCACACCGTCCCCTCACACTCCCCACACACCGTCCCCTCACACACACTCCACACCGTCCCCTCACACACCCCACACCGTCCCCTCACACACCCCACACCGTCCCCTCACACACCCCACACCGTCCCCTCACACACACCACACCGTCCCCTCACACACTCCACACCGTCCCCTCACACTCCCCACACCGTCCCCTCACACACCCCACACCGTCCCCTCACACACTCCACACACCGTCCCCTCACACACACCACACACCGTCCCCTCACACACTCCACACCGTCCCCTCACACACTCCACACCGTCCCCTCACACTCCCCACACCGTCCCCTCACACACCCCACACCGTCCCCTCACACTCCCCACACCGTCCCCTCACACACACCACACACCGTCCCCTCACACACCCCCACACCGTCCCCTCACACACCCCACACCGTCCCCTCACACACTCCACACACCGTCCCCTCACACACCCCACACCGTCCCCTCACACACCCCACACACCGTCCCCTCACACACCCCACACCGTCCCCTCACACACCCCACACCGTCCCCTCACACACCCCACACACCGTCCCCTCACACACCCCACACCGTCCCCTCACACACTCCACACCGTCCCCTCACACTCCCCACACCGTCCCCTCACACTCCCCACACCGTCCCCTGACACACTCCACACCGTCCCCTCACACTCCCCACACACCGTCACCTCACACACCCCACACCGTCCCCTCACACACCCCACACCGTCCCCTCACACACTCCACACACCGTCCCCTCACACACCCCACACCGTCCCCTCACACACTCCACACACCGTCCCCTCACACACTCCACACCGTCTCCTCACACTCCCCACACCGTCCCCTCACACACTCCACACACCGTCCCCTCACACACACTCCACACCGTCCCCTCACACTCCCCACACCGTCCCCTCACACACCCCACACCGTCCCCTCACACTCCCCACACCGTCCCCTCACACACTCCACACACCGTCACCTCACACACCCCACACCGTCCCCTCACACACTCCACACCGTCCCCTCACACACCCCACACCGTCCCCTCACACTCCCCACACCGTCCCCTCACACTCCCCACACCGTCCCCTCACACACCCCACACCGTCCCCTCACACTCCCCACACACCGTCCCCTCACACACCCCACACCGTCCCCTCACACACTCCACACCGTCCCCTCACACACCCCACACCGTCCCCTCACACACACCACACCGTCCCCTCACACACTCCACACACCGTCCCCTCACACACACCACACACCGTCCCCTCACACACTCCACACCGTCCCCTCACACACTCCACACCGTCCCCTCACACTCCCCACACCGTCCCCTCACACACCCCACACCGTCCCCTCACACTCCCCACACCGTCCCCTCACACACACCACACACCGTCCCCTCACACACTCCACACCGTCACACTCCCCACACCGTCCCCTCACACACTCCACACACCGTCCCCTCACACACTCCACACCGTCCCCTCACACACTCCACACCGTCCCCTCACACTCCCCACACCGTCCCCTCCCACCCCACACACCGTCCCCTCACACTCCCCACACCGTCCCCTCACACACCCCACACACCGTCCCCTCACACACTCCACACCGTCCCCTCACTCCCCACACCGTCCCCTCACACACTCCACACCGTCCCCTCACACACCCCACACCGTCCCCTCACACACCCCACACAGTCCCCTCACACTCCCCACACCGTCCCCTCACACACCCCACACACAGTCCCCTCACACACACTCCACACCGTCCCCTCACACACCCCACACCGTCCCCTCACACTCCCCACACACCGTCCCCTCACACACTCCACACCGTCCCCTCACACATCCCACACCGTCCCCTCACACACTCCCCACACCGTCCCCTCACACACTCCCCACACCGTCCCCTCACACACCCCACACCGTCCCCTCACACACCCCACACCGTCCCCTCACACACCCCACACACCGTCCCCTCACACTCCCCACACCGTCCCCTCACACTCCCCACACACCGTCCCCTCACACACTCCCCACACCGTCCCCTCACACACTCCACACACCGTCCCCTCACACTCCCCACACACCGTCCCCTCACACACTCCACACACCGTCCCCTCACACACTCCACACACCGTCCCCTCACTCCCCACACCGTCCCCTCACACACTCCCCACACCGGTCCCCTCACACACTCCACACACCGTCACCTCACACACTCCACACCGTCCCCTCACACTCCCCACACCGTCCCCTCACACTCCCCACACCGTCCCCTCACACACCCCACACCGTCACCTCACACACCCCACACCGTCCCCTCACACTCCCCACACCGTCCCCTCACACACCCCACACCGTCCCCTCACACACTCCACACACCGTCCCCTCACACACTCCACACCGTCCCCTCACTCCCCACACCGTCCCCTCACACACTCCACACCGTCCCCTCACACCCCCCACACCGTCCCCTCACACACCCCACACACCGTCCCCTCACACACTCCACACACCGTCCCCTCACACACTCCACACCGTCCCCTCACTCCCCCACACCGTCTCCTCACACACTCCCCACACCGTCCCCTCACACACTCCACACACCGTCACCTCACACACCCCACACCGTCCCCTCACACACTCCACACCGTCACCTCACACACCCCACACCGTCCCCTCACACACTCCCCACACCGTCCCCTCACACACCCCACACACCGTCCCCTCACTCCCCACACCGTCCCCTCACACACTCCACACCGTCCCCTCACACACTCCACACCGTCCCCTCACACACTCCACACACCGTCCCCTCACACACTCCACACCGTCCCCTCACACACTCCACACACCGTCCCCTCACACACTCCACACCGTCCCCTCACACACTCCACACCGTCCCCTCACACACTCCACACCGTCCCCTCACACACACCACACCGTCCCCTCACACACTCCACACCGTCCCCTCACACACTCCACACCGTCCCCTCACACACTCCACACCGTCCCCTCACACACTCCACACCGTCCCCTCACACACACCACACCGTCCCCTCACACACTCCACACCGTCCCCTCACACACTCCACACCGTCCCCTCACACACTCCACACCGTCCCCTCACACACACCACACCGTCCCCTCACACACTCCACACCGTCCCCTCACACACACCACACCGTCCCCTCACACACTCCACACACCGTCCCCTCACACACTCCACACACCGTCCCCTCACACACTCCACACCGTCCCCTCACACAACCCACACCGTCCCCTCACACTCCCCACACCGTCCCTCACACTCCACACCGTCCCCTCACACACTCCACACCGTCCCCTCACACACCCCACACCGTCCCCTCACACACCCCACACACCGTCCCCTCACACACCCCACACCGTCCCCTCACACACTCCCCACACCGTCCCCTCACACACTCCACACACCGTCCCCTCACACACTCCACACACCGTCCCCTCACACACCACACACCGTCCCCTCACACACCGTCCCCTCACACACTCCACACCGTCCCCTCACACACACTCCACACCGTCCCCTCACACACCCCACACACCGTCCCCTCACACACTCCACACCGTCCACTCACACACCCCACACCGTCCCCTCACACACCCCACACCGTCCCCTCACACACTCCACACCGTCCCTCACACTCCCCACACACCGTCCCCTCACACTCCCCACACCGTCCCCTCACACACTCCACACACCGTCCCCTCACACACTCCACACACCGTCCCCTCACACTCCCCACACCGTCCCCTCACACACCCCACACCGTCCCCTCACACACCCCACACCGTCCCCTCACACACCCCACACACCGTCCCCTCACACACACCACACACCGTCCCCTCACACACTCCACACACCGTCCCCTCACACACCCCACACCGTCCCCTCACACACACCACACCGTCCCCTCACACACTCCACACCGTCCCCTCACACACTCCACACACCGTCCCCTCACACACTCCACACACCGTCCCCTCACACTCCCACACCGTCCCCTCACACACCCCACACCGTCCCCTCACACACCCCACACCGTCCCCTCACACACCCCACACACCGTCCCCTCACACACACCACACACCGTCCCCTCACACACTCCACACACCGTCCCCTCACACACCCACACCGTCCCTCACACACACCACACCGTCCCCTCACACACTCCACACCGTCCCCTCACACACCCCACACACCGTCCCCTCACACACCCCACACCGTCCCCTCACACACCCCACACCGTCCCCTCACACACCCCACACCGTCCCCTCACACTCCCCACACCGTCCCTCACACACCCCACACCGTCCCCTCACACACTCCACACCGTCCCCTCACACACTCCACACCGTCCCCTCACACACTCCACACCGTCCCCTCACACACCCACACCGTCCCCTCACACACACCACACCGTCCCCTCACACACTCCACACCGTCCCTCACACACCCCACACCGTCCCCTCACACACTCCACACCGTCCCCTCACACATCCCACACCGTCCCCTCACACACTCCACACCGTCCCCTCACACACCCCACACCGTCCCCTCACACACACCACACCGTCCCTCACACACTCCACACCGTCCCCTCACACATCCCACACCGTCCCCTCACACACTCCACACCGTCCCCTCACACACCCCACACCGTCCCCTCACACACACCACACACCGTCCCCTCACACACCCCACACACCGTCCCCTCACACACCCCACACACCGTCCCCTCACACACCCCACACCGTCCCCTCACACTCCCCACACCGTCCCCTCACACACTCCACACCGTCACCTCACACACTCCACACCGTCCCCTCACACACCCCACACCGTCCCCTCACACACTCCACACCGTCCCTCACACACCCCACACCGTCCCCTCACACACCCCACACCGTCCCCTCACACACCCCACACCGTCCCCTCACACACACCACACACCGTCCCCTCACACACCCCACACCGTCCCCTCACACTCCCCACACCGTCCCCTCACACACTCCACACCGTCCCCTCACACACCCCACACACCGTCCCCTCACACACCCCACACCGTCCCTCACACACCCCACACCGTCCCCTCACACACTCCACACCGACCCCTCACACACCACACACCGTCCCCTCACACACCCACACCGTCCCCTCACACACACCACACACCGTCCCCTCACACACCCCACACCGTCCCCTCACACACCCCCCACCGTCCCCTCACACACACCACACCGTCCCCTCACACACCCCACACCGTCCCCTCACACACCCCACACCGTCCCCTCACACACACCACACCGTCCCCTCAGACACCCCACACACCGTCCCCTCACACTCCCCACACCGTCCCCTCACACACTCCACACCGTCCCCTCACACACCCCACACACCGTCCCCTCACACTCCCCACACCGTCCCCTCACACACACTCCCCACACCGTCCCCTCACGACACACTCCCCACACCGTCCCCTCACTCACCCCACACCGTCCCCTCACACACTCCACACCGTCCCCTCACACACTCCACACCGTCCCCTCACACACCCCACACACCGTCCACTCACACACTCCCCACACCGTCCCCTCACACACTCCACACACCGTCCCCTCACACACTCCCCACACCGTCCCCTCACACACTCCACACACCGTCCCCTCACACACACTACACACCGTCCCCTCACACACCCCACACCGTCCCCTCACACACTCCCCACACCGTCCCCTCACACACCCCACACACCGTCCCCTCACACACCCCACACACCGTCCCCTCACACACCCACACCGTCCCCTCACACACCCCACACCGTCCCCTCACACACCCCACACCGTCCCCTCACACACTCCACACCGTCCCCTCACACTCCCCACACCGTCCCCTCACACTCCCCACACCGTCCCCTCACACACTCCACACCGTCCCCTCACACACTCCACACCGTCCCCTCACACACTCCACACCGTCCCCTCACACTCCCCCCACACCGTCCCCTCACACTCCCCACACCGTCCCCTCACACACCCCCCACACCGTCCCCTCACACACCCCACACACCGTCCCCTCACACACCCCACACCGTCCCCTCACACACTCCACACCGTCCCCTCACACACTCCCCACACCGTCCCCTCACACTCCCCCCACACCGTCCCCTCACACACCCCACACCGTCCCCTCACACACCCCACACACCGTCCCCTCACACACTCCACACCGTCCCCTCACACACTCCACACCGTCCCTTCGCAAACCCCACACCGTCCCCTCGCAAACCCCACACCGTCCCCTCGCAAACCCCACACCGTCCCCTCGCAAACCCCACACCGTCCCCTCGCAAACCCCACACCGTCCCCTCGCAAACCCCACACCGTCCCCTCGCAAACCCCACACCGTCCCCTCACACACCCCACACCGTCCCCTCACACACCCCACACCGTCCCCTCACACACTCCACACCGTCCCCTCACACACCCCACACACACCGTCCCCTCACACTCCCCACACCGTCCCCTCACACTCCCCACACACCGTCCCCTCACACACTCCACACACCGTCACCTCACACACCCCACACCGTCACCTCACACACCCCACACCGTCACCTCACACACTCCACACACACCGTCCCCTCACACACTCCACACACCGTCCCCTCACACACTCCACACCGTCCCCTCACACACTCCACACCGTCCCCTCACACACCCCACACCGTCCCCTCACACACCCCACACCGTCCCCTCACTCCCCACACACCGTCCCCTCACACACCCCACACCGTCCCCTCACACTCCACACACCGTCCCCTCACTCCCCACACCACCGTCCCCCTCACTCCCCACACACCGTCCCCTCACTCCCCACACACCGTCCCCTCACACTCCACACACCGTCCCCTCACACACCCCACACACCGTCCCCTCACACACCCCACACCGTCCCCTCACACACCCCACACCGTCCCCTCACACACCCCACACACCGTCCCCTCACACACCCCACACACCGTCCCCTCACACACCCCACACCGTCCCCTCACTCCCCACACACCGTCCCCTCACTCCCCACACAACGTCCCCTCACACACCCCACACCGTCCCCTCACACACCCCACACCGTCCCCTCACACACTCCACACGTCCCCTCACACACCCCACACCGTCCCCTCACACACCCCACACCGTCCCCTCACACACTCCACACACCGTCCCCTCACACACCCCACACCGTCCCCTCACACACCCCACACCGTCCCCTCACACACCCCACACACCGTCCCCTCACACACCCCACACCGTCCCCTCACACACCCCACACCGTCCCCTCACACACCCCACACACCGTCCCCTCACACACCCCCCACACCGTCCCCTCACACACCCCACACCGTCCCCTCACTCCCCACACCCACCGTCCCCTCACTCCCCACACACCGTCCCCTCACACACCCCACACCGTCCCCTCACACACCCCACACCGTCCCCTCACACACTCCACACCGTCCCCTCACACACTCCACACACCGTCCCCTCACACACCCCACACCGTCCCCTCACACACCCCACACGACCGTCCCCTCACACACCCCACACCGTCCCCTCACACACCCCACACCGTCCCCTCACACACTCCACACCGTCCCCTCACACATCCCCACACCGTCCCCTCACACACACCCCACACCGTCCCTCACACACCCCACACCGTCCCCTCACACTCCACACACCGTCCCTCACTCCCCACACACCGTCCCCTCACACACCCCACACCGTCCCCTCACTCCCACACACCGTCCCCTCACACTCCACACACCGTCCCCTCACTCCCCACACACCGTCCCCTCACACACCCCACACCCGTCCCCTCACTCACCCCACACCGTCCCCTCACACACTCCACACCGTCCCCTCACACACTCCACACACCGTCCCCTCACACACCCCACACCGTCCCCTCACACACCCCACACACCGTCCCCTCACACACCCCACACCGTCCCCTCACAAACCCCACACCGTCCCCTCACACACCCCACACACCGTCCCCTCACACACCCCACATCGTCCCATCACACACTCCACACCGTCCCCTCACACACACCACACCGTCCCCTCACACACCCCACACCGTCCCCTCACACTCCCCACACCGTCCCCTCACACGCCACACACCGTCCCCTCACACGCCACACACCGTCCCCTCACACACCCCACACCGTCCCCTCACACTCCCCACACCGTCCCCTCACACTCCCCACACCGTCCCCTCACACACTCCACACACGTCCCCTCACACACCCCACACCGTCCCCTCACACACCCCACACCGTCCCCTCACACTCCCCACACCGTCCCCTCACACTCCCCACACCGTCCCCTCACACACTCCCCACACCGTCCCCTCACACACCCCACACACCGTCCCCTCACACTCACCCCACACACCGTCCCTCACACACCCCACACCGTCCCCTCACACTCCCCCACACCGTCCCCTCACACTCCCCACAACCGTCCCCTCACACTCACCCCACACACCGTCCCCTCACACACTCCACACCGTCCCCTCACACACCCCACACCGTCCCCTCACACACTCCACACCGTCCCCTCACACTCACCCCACACACCGTCCCCTCACACACTCCACACCGTCCCCTCACACACCCCACACCGTCCCCTCACACACCCCACACCGTCCCCTCACACACCCCACACACCGTCCCCTCACACACTCCACACCGTCCCCCTCACACACCCCACACCGTCCCCTCACACACCCCACACACCGTCCCCTCACACACTCCACACACCGTCCCCTCACACACTCCACACACCGTCCCCTCACACCCCACACACCGTCCCCTCACACACCCCACACACCGTCCCCTCACACACCACACACCGTCCCCTCACACACCCCACACACCGTCCCCTCACACACTCCACACACCGTCCCCTCACACTCCCCACACCGTCCCCTCACAAACCCCACACACCGTCCCTCACACACTCCACACCGTCCCCTCACACACCCACACCGTCCCCTCACACTCCCCACACACCGTCCCCTCACACACCCCACACCGTCCCCTCACAAACCCCACACCGTCCCCTCACAAACCCCACACCGTCCCCTCACACACCCCACACACCGTCCCCTCACTCCCCACACACCGTCCCCTCACAAACCCCACACCGTCCCCTCACACACCCCACACCGTCCCCTCACACACACCATACCGTCCCCTCACACACTCCCCACACCGTCCCCTCACACACCCCACACCGTCCCCTCACACACACCCCACACCGTCCCCTCACACACTCCACACCGTCCCCTCACACTCCCCACACCGTCCCCTCACACACCCCACACACCGTCCCCTCACACACCCCACACCGTCCCCTCACACACTCCACACCGTCCCCTCACACTCCCCACACCGTCCCCTCACACTCCCCTCACCGTCCCTCACACACCCCACACACCGTCCCCTCACACACTCCACACCGTCCCCTCACACACCCCACACACCGTCCCCTCACACACCCCACACACCGTCCCCTCACACACCCCACACACCGTCCCCTCACACACCCCACACACCGTCCCCTCACACACCCCACACACCGTCCCCTCACACACCCCACACCGTCCCCTCACACACTCCACACCGTCCCCTCACACACCCCACACACCGTCCCCTCACACACTCCACACCGTCCCCTCACACACCCCACACCGTCCCCTCACACACTCCACACCGTCCCCTCACACACTCCACACCGTCCCCTCACACACCCCACACCGTCCCCTCACACACTCCACACCGTCCCCTCACACACCCCACACCGTCCCCTCACACACCCCACACACCGTCCCCTCACACACTCCACACCGTCCCCTCACACACCCCACACCGTCCCCTCACACACTCCACACCGTCCCCTCACACACCCCACACCGTCCCCTCACACACTCCACACACCGTCCCCTCACACACCCCACACCGTCCCCTCACACACCCCACACACCGTCCCCTCACACACCCCACACCGTCCCCTCACACACCCCACACCGTCCCCTCACACACACTCCACACCGTCCCCTCACACACTCCACACCGTCCCCTCACACCGTCCCCTCACACACCCCACACCGTCCCCTCACACACTCCACACCGTCCCCTCACACACACCACACACCGTCCCCTCACACACCCCCCACCGTCCCCTCACACACACCACACCGTCCCCTCACACACTCCACACCGTCCCCTCACACACCCCACACCGTCACCTCACACACCCCACACCGTCCCCTCACACACTCCACACCGTCCCCTCACACACTCCACACCGTCCCCTCACACACTCCACACCGTCCCCTCACTCCCCACACACCGTCCCCTCACACACCCCACACACCGTCCGCTCACACACTCCACACCGTCCCCTCACACACACCACACCGTCCCCTCACACACTCCACACACCGTCCCCTCACACACTCCACACCGTCCCCTCACACACTCCACACCGTCCCCTCACACACCCCACACACCGTCCCCTCACACTCCCCACACCGTCCCCTCACACACCCCACACCGTCCCCT
This sequence comes from Hypanus sabinus, assembly GCF_030144855.1. Taxonomy (NCBI): domain Eukaryota; kingdom Metazoa; phylum Chordata; class Chondrichthyes; order Myliobatiformes; family Dasyatidae; genus Hypanus; species Hypanus sabinus. Next base: position 111,561 of record NW_026779296.1, on the reverse strand, counting down.
CACACACCCCACACCGTCCCCTCACACACACCACACACCGTCCCCTCACACACCCCACACCGTCCCCTCACACTCCCCACACCGTCCCCTCACACAACCCACACACCGTCCCCTCACACACTCCACACCGTCCCCTCACACTCCCCACACCGTCCCCTCACACACTCCACACCGTCCCCTCACACACCCCACACACCGTCCCCTCACACTCCCCACACCGTCCCCTCACACACTCCACACCGTCCCCTCACACTCCCCACACCGTCCCCTCACACACTCCACACCGTCCCCTCACACTCCCCACACCGTCCCCTCACACACTCCACACCGTCCCCTCACACTCCCCACACCGTCCCCTCACACACTCCACACCGTCCCCTCACACTCCCCACACCGTCCCCTCACACACCCCACACCGTCCCCTCACACACCCCACACACCGTCCCCTCACACACCCCACACCGTCCCCTCACACACCCCACACACCGTCCCCTCACACACCCCACACCGTCCCCTCACACTCCCCACACCGTCCCCTCACACTCCCCACACCGTCCCCTCACACACTCCACACCGTCCCCTCACACACTCCACACCGTCCCCTCACACACTCCACACCGTCCCCTCACACTCCCCACACCGTCCCCTCACACTCCCCACACCGTCCCCTCACACACCCCACACCGTCCCCTCACACACCCCACACACCGTCCCCTCACACACTCCACACACCGTCCCCTCACACACCCCACACCGTCCCCTCACACACTCCACACCGTCCCCTCACACACCCCACACCGTCCCCTCACACACCCCACACACCGTCCCCTCACACACCCCACACCGTCCCCTCACACACCCCACACCGTCCCCTCACACACCCCACACACCGTCCCCTCACTCCCCACACACCGTCCCCTCACACACCCCACACCGTCCCCTCACACTCCCCACACCGTCCCCTCACACTCCACACACCGTCCCCTCACTCCCCACACACCGTCCCCTCACACACCCCACACCGTCCCCTCACTCCCCACACACCGTCCCCTCACACTCCACACACCGTCCCCTCACTCCCCACACACCGTCCCCTCACACACCCCACACCGTCCCCTCACACACGCCACACACCGTCCCCTCACACACCCCACACCGTCCCCTCACACACCCCACACCGTCCCCTCACACACCCCACACCGTCCCCTCACACACTCCACACCGTCCCCTCACACACCCCACACCGTCCCCTCACACACCCCACACCGTCCCCTCACACACTCCACACCGTCCCTCACACACACCACACCGTCCCCTCACTCCCCACACACCGTCCCCTCACACACCCCACACCGTCCCCTCACACACCCCACACCGTCCCCTCACACTCCACACACCGTCCCCTCACTCCCCACACACCGTCCCCTCACACACCCCACACCGTCCCCTCACTCCCCACACACCGTCCCCTCACACTCCACACACCGTCCCCTCACTCCCCACACACCGTCCCCTCACACACCCCACACCGTCCCCTCACACACGCCACACACCGTCCCCTCACACACCCCACACCGTCCCCTCACACACCCCACACCGTCCCCTCACACACCCCACACCGTCCCCTCACACACTCCACACCGTCCCCTCACACACACCACACCGTCCCCTCACTCCCCACACACCGTCCCCTCACACACCCCACACACCGTCCCCTCACACTCCCCACACCGTCCCCTCACACACTCCACACCGTCCCCTCACACACTCCACACCGTCCCCTCACACACTCCACACCGTCCCCTCACACACACCCCACACACCGTCCCCTCACACACTCCACACACCGTCCCCTCACACTCCACACAGTCCCCTCACACACCCCACACACCGTCCCCTCACACACCCCACACCGTCCCCTCACACACCCCACACCGTCCCCTCACACACACCACACCGTCCCCTCACACACACCACACACCGTCCCCTCACACACTCCACACCGTCCCCTCACACACTCCACACCGTCCCCTCACACACCCCCCACACCGTCCCCTCACTCCCCACACCGTCTCCTCACACACCCCACACACCGTCCCCTCACACACTCCACACCGTCCCCTCACACACCCCACACACCGTCCCCTCACACTCCACACACACCGTCCCCTCACACACACCACACCGTCCCCTCACACACTCCACACCGTCCCCTCACACACACCACACCGTCCCCTCACACACTCCACACACCGTCCCCTCACACACACCCCACACCGTCCCCTCACACACCCCACACACCGTCCCCTCACACTCCCCACACCGTCCCCTCACACACTCCACACACCGTCCCCTCACACACACCCCACACCGTCCCCTCACACACCCCACACACCGTCCCCTCACACTCCCCACACCGTCCCCTCACACACTCCACACCGTCCCCTCACACACCCCACACACCGTCTCCTCACACACTCCACACACCGTCCCCTCACACACCCCACACCGTCCCCTCACACACCCCACACACCGTCCCCTCACACACCCCACAACGTCCCCTCACACTCCCCACACCGTCCCCTCACACACCCCACACACCGTCCCCTCACACTCCCCACACACCGTCCCCTCACACACTCCACACCGTCCCCTCACACACTCCACACCGTCCCCTCACACACTCCACACCGTCCCCTCACACACCCCACACCGTCCCCTCACACACTCCACACACCGTACCCTCACACACTCCACACCGTCCCCTCACACACCACACACCGTCCCCTCACACACCCCACACCGTCCCCTCACACACTCCACACACCGTCCCCTCACACACCCCACACCGTCCCCTCCACACCGTCCCCTCACACACCACCCCACACCGTCCCCTCACACACCCCACACCGTCCCCTCACACACTCCACACCGTCCCCTCACACACTCCCACACCAGTCCCCTCACACACCCCACACCGTCCCCTCACACATCCCCCACACCGTCCCCTCACACACCCCACACCGTCCCCTCACACACTCCACACCGTCCCCTCACACACCCCACACACCGTCCCCTCACACACTCCACACCGTCCCCTCACACACCCCACACCGTCCCCTCACACACCCCACACCGTCCCCTCACACACTCCACACACCGTCCCCTCACACACTCCACACCGTCTCCTCACACACTCCCCCACACCGTCCCCTCACACACCCCACACACACCGTCCCCTCACACACCCCACACCGTCCCCTCACACACCCCACACCGTCCCCTCACACTCCCCACACACCGTCCCCTCACACACTCCACACCGTCCCCTCACACACCCCACACACCGTCACCTCACACACCCCACACCGTCCCCTCACACACCCCACACCGTCCCCTCACACACTCCACACACCGTCTCCTCACACACCCCACACCGTCCCCTCACACACCCCACACACCGTCCCCTCACACACTCCACACCGTCCCCTCACACACCCCACACCGTCCCCTCACACACACCACACACCGTCCCCTCACACACTCCACACCGTCCCCCTCACACTCCCCACAACACCGTCCCCTCACACACCCCCCACCGTCCCCTCACACACCCCACACCGTCACCTCACACACCCCACACCGTCCCCTCACACACCCCACACCGTCCCCTCACACCCCACACCGTCCCCTCACCGTCCCCTCACACACTCCACACCGTCCCCTCACACTCCCCACACCGTCCCCTCACAGACACCACACCGTCCCCTCACACACACCACACCGTCCCCTCACACACTCCACACCGTCCCCTCACACACCCCACACCGTCCCCTCACACTCCCCACACCGTCCCCTCACACTCCCCACACCGTCCCCTCACACACACTCCACACACCGTCCCCTCACACACCCCACACCGTCCCCTCACACACTCCACACCGTCCCCTCACACTCCCCACACCGTCCCCTCACACTCCCCACCACCGTCCCCTCACACACCCCACACCGTCCCCTCACACACTCCACACACCGTCCCCTCACACTCCCCACACCGTCCCCTCACACACCACACACCGTCCCCTCACACACCCCACACACCGTCCCCTCACACACTCCACACCGTCCCCTCACACACTCCACACCGTCCCCTCACACACTCCACACACCGTCCCCTCACACACCCCACACCGTCCCCTCACACACTCCACACCGTCCCCTCACACACCCCACACACCGTCCCCTCACACACCCCACACACCGTCCCTCACACACCCCACACCGTCCCCTCACACACTCCACACCGTCCCCTCACACACCCCACACACCGTCCCCTCACACACTCCACACCGTCCCCTCACACACTCCACACCGTCCCCTCACACTCCCCACCACCGTCCCCTCACACACCCCACACCGTCCCCTCACACACTCCACACACCGTCCCCTCACACTCCCCACACCGTCCCCTCACACACCACACACCGTCCCCTCACACACCCCACACACCGTCCCCTCACACACCCCACACACCGTCCCCTCACACACTCCACACCGTCCCCTCACACACTCCACACACCGTCCCCTCACACTCCCCACACCGTCCCCTCACACACCCCACACCGTCCCCTCACACACTCCACACCGTCCCCTCACACTCCCCACACACCGTCCCCTCACACACACCCCACACACCGTCCCCTCACACTCCCCACACCGTCCCCTCACACACTCCACACCGTCCCCTCACACACTCCACACACCGTCCCCTCACACTCCCCACACCGTCCCCTCACACACTCCACACCGTCCCCTCACACACCCCACACGTCCCCTCACACACCCCACACACCGTCCCCTCACACACCCACACCGTCCCCTCACACACTCCACACCGTCCCCTCACACACTCCACACACCGTCCCCTCACACACTCCACACCATCCCCTCACACACTCCACACCGTCCCCTCACACTCCCCACACACCGTCCCCTCACACACTCCACACCGTCCCCTCACACACACTCCACACCGTCCCCCTCACACACTCCACACCTTCCCCTCACACACCCCACACACCGTCCACTCACACACCCCACACCGTCCCTCACACTCCCCACACCGTCCCCTCACACACCCCACACCGTCCCCTCACACACTCCACACGTCCCGTCACACACTCCACACCGTCCCCTCACACACCCCACACCGTCCCCTCACACACCCCCCACCGTCCCCTCACACACCCCCCACACCGTCCCCTCACACACTCCCCAAACCGTCCCCTCACACACCCACACCGTCCCCTCACACACTCCACACCGTCCCCTCACACACACCCCACCGTCCCCTCACACACCCCACACCGTCCCCTCACACACCCCCCACACCGTCCCCTCACACACTCCCCAACCGTCCCCTCACACAGCCCACACCGTCCCCTCACACACCCCACACCGTCCCCTCACACACTCCACACCGTCCCCTCACACACCCCACACCGTCCCCTCACATACCCCACACCGTCCCCTCACACACTCCACACACCGTCCCCTCACACACCCCACACCGTCCCTCACACACACCCCACACCGTCCCCTCACACACCCCACACCGTCCCCTCACAAACCCCACACCGTCCCCTCACACACCCCACACCGTCCCCTCACACACTCCACACCGTCCCCTCACACACCCCACACACCGTCCCCTCACACACCCCACACCGTCCCCTCACACACCCCCCACCGTCCCCTCACACACACCACACCGTCCCCTCACACACCCCACACACCGTCCGCTCACACACTCCACACCGTCCCCTCACACACACCACACCGTCCCCTCACACACTCCACACACCGTCCCCTCACACACTCCACACACCGTCCCCTCACACACTCCACACCGTCCCCTCACACACCCCACACACCGTCCCCTCACACTCCCCACACCGTCCCCTCACACACCCCACACACCGTCCCCTCACACACCCCACACCGTCCCCTCACACTCCCCACACCGTCCCCTCACACAACCCACACACCGTCCCCTCACACACTCCACACCGTCCCCTCACACACACCACACACCGTCCCCTCACACACCCCACACCGTCCCCTCACACTCCCCACACCGTCCCCTCACACACTCCACACACCGTCCCCTCACACACTCCACACCGTCCCCTCACACTCCCCACACCGTCCCCTCACACTCCCCACACCGTCCCCTCACACACTCCACACACCGTCCCCTCACACACTCCACACCGTCCCCTCACACTCCCCACACCGTCCCCTCACACACTCCACACCGTCCCTCACACTCCCCACACCGTCCCCTCACACACTCCACACCGTCCCCTCACACTCCCCACACCGTCCCCTCACACACTCCACACCGTCCCCTCACACTCCCCCACATCCGTCCCCTCACACACTCCACACCGTCCCCTCACACTCCCCACACCGTCCCCTCACACACCCCACACCGTCCCCTCACACACCCCACACACCGTCCCCTCACACACCCCACACCGTCCCCTCACACACCCCACACACCGTCCCCTCACACACCCCACACCGTCCCCTCACACTCCCCACACCGTCCCTCACACACTCCACACCGTCCCCTCACACTCCCACACCGTCCCCTCACACTCCCCACACCGTCCCCTCACACACCCCACACCGTCCCCTCACACACCCCACACACCGTCCCCTCACACACCCCACAACGTCCCCTCACACTCCCCCACACCGTCCCCTCACACACTCCACACCGTCCCCTCACACACCCCACACCGTCCCCTCACACACCCCACACACCGTCCCCTCACACTCCCCACACCGTCCCCTCACACACTCCACACCGTCCCCTCACACACTCCACACCGTCCCCTCACACACCCCACACCGTCCCCTCACACACCCCACACACCGTCCCCTCACACACCCCACACCGTCCCCTCACACTCCACACACCGTCCCCTCACACACACCCCACACACCGTCCCCTCACACACCCCACACCGTCCCCTCACACACACCCCACACCGTCCCCTCACACTCCCACACCGTCCCCTCACAAACCCCACACCGTCCCCTCACACACTCCACACCGTCCCCTCACAAACCCCACACCGTCCCCTCACACACTCCACACCGTCGCCTCACACACCCCACAATGTCCCCTCACAAACCCCACACCGTCCCCTCACACACTCCACACCGTCCCCTCACACACACCCCACACCGTCCCCCCACACACCCCACACCGTCCCCTCACACACCCCACACCGTCCCCTCACACACTCCACACACCGTCCCCTCACACACCCCACACCGTCCCCTCACACACCCCACACCGTCCCCTCACACACTCCACACCGTCCCCTCACACACCCCACACCGTCCCCTCACACACTCCACACCGTCCCCTCACACTCCCCACACCGTCCCCTCACACACTCCACACCGTCCCCTCACACACTCCACACACCGTCCCCTCACACACCCCACACCGTCCCCTCACACACACCCCACACCGTCCCCTCACACTCCCCACACCGTCCCCTCACACTCCCCACACCGTCCCCTCACACTCCCCACACACCGTCCCCTCACACACTCCACACCGTCCCCTCACACACCCCACAACGTCCCCTCACACACTCCCGGGGTCAGACACAGAGTGAATCTCCCTCCGCACCGTCCCATCACACACTCCCGGGGTCAGACACAGAGTGAATCTCCCCCCACACCGTCCCATCACACACTCCCGGGGTCAGACACAGAGTGAATCTCCATCCACACCGTCCCATCACACACTCCCGGGGTCAGACACAGAGTGAATCTCCCCCCACACCGTCCCATCACACACTCCCGGGGTCAGACACAGAGTGAATCTCCATCCACACCGTCCCATCACACACTCCCGGGGTCAGACACAGAGTGAATCTCCCCCCACACCGTCCCATCACACACTCCCGGGGTCAGACACAGAGTGAATCTCCCTCCACACCGTCCCATCACACACTCCCGGGGTCAGGCACAGAGTGAATCTCCCTCCACACCGTCCCATCACACACTCCCGGGGTCAGACACAGAGTGAATCTCCCTCCACACGTCCCATCACACACTCCCGGGGTCGGACACAGAGTGAATCTCCCTCCACACCGTCCCATCACACACTCCCGGGGTCAGACACAGAGTGAATCTCCCCCCACACCGTCCCATCACACACTCCCGGGGTCAGACACAGAGTGAATCTCCCCCCACACCGTCCCATCACACTGTCCCGGGGTCAGACACGGAGTGAATCTCCCTCCACACCGTCCCATCACACACTCGTAGGGTCAGACACAGAGTGAATCTCCCCCCACACCGTCCCATCACACTGTCCCGGGGTCAGACACAGAGTGAATCTCCCTCCACACCGTCCCATCACACACTCGTAGGGTCAGACACAGAGTGAAGCTCCCTCCACACCGTCCCATCACACACTCCCGGGGTCAGACACAGAGTGAATCTCCATCCACACCGTCCCATCACACACTCCCGGGGTCAGACACAGAGTGAATCTCCCCCCACACCGTCCCATCACACACTCCCGGGGTCAGACACAGAGTGAATCTCCCTCCACACCGTCCCATCACATACTCCCGGGGTCAGACACAGAGTGAATCTCCCTCCACACTGTCCCATCACACACTCCCTGGGTCAGACACAGAGTGAATCTCCCTCCACACTGTCCCATCACACACTCCCGGGGTCAGACACAGAGTGAATCTCCCTCCACACCGTCCCATCACACACTCCCGGGGTCAGGCACAGAGTGAATCTCCCTCCACACCGTCCCATCACACACTCCCGGGGTCAGACACAGAGTGAATCTCCCTCCGCACCGTCCCATCACACACTCCCGGGGTCAGACACAGAGTGAATCTCCCTCCACACCGTCCCATCACACACTCCCGGGGTCAGACACAGAGTGAATCTCCCTCCACACCGTCCCTTCACACACTCCCGGGGTCAGACACAGAGTGAATCTCCCTCCACACCGTCCTATCACACACTCCCGGGGTCAGACACAGAGTGAATCTCCCTCCACACCGTCCCATCACACACTCCCGGGGTCAGACACAGAGTGAATCTCCCTCCACACCGTCCCATCGCACACTCCCGGGGTCAGACACAGAGTGAATCTCCCTCCACACCGTCCCATCACACACTCCCGGGGTCAGACACAGAGTGAATCTCCCTCCTCACCGTCCCATCACACACTCCCGGGGTCAGACGTAGAGTGAATCTCCCTCCACACCGTCCCATCACACACTCCCGGGGTCAGACACAGAGTGAATCTCCCTCCACACGTCCCATCACACTCTCCCGGGGTCAGACACAGAGTGAATCTCCCTCCACACCGTCCCATCACACACTCCCGGGGTCAGACACAGAGTGAATCTCCCTCCACACCGTCCCATCACACACTCCCGGGGTCAGACACAGAGTGAATCTCCCTCCGCACCGTCCCATCACACACTCCCGGGGTCAGACACAGAGTGAATCTCCCTCCACACCGTCCCATCACACTCTCCCGGGGTCAGACACAGAGTGAATCTCCCTCCACACCGTCCCATCACATACTCCCGGGGTCAGACACAGAGTGAATCTCCCTTCACACCGTCCCATCACACACTCCCGGGGTCAGACACAGAGTGAATCTGCCTCCACACCGTTCCATCACACACTCCTGGGGTCAGACACAGAGTGAATCTCCCTCCGCACCGTCCCATCACACTCTCCCGGGGTCAGACACAGAGTGAATCTCCCTCCGCACCGTCCCCTCACACACTCCCGGGGTCAGACACAGAGTGAATCTCCCTCCGCACCGTCCCATCACACACTCCCGGGGTCAGACACAGAGTGAATCTCCCTCCACACCGTCCACTCACACACTCCCGGGGTCAGACACAGAGTGAATCTCCCTCCACACCGTCCCATCACACACTCCCGGGGTCAGACACAGAGTGAATCTCCCTCCACACCGTCCCATCACACTCTCCCGGGGTCAGACACAGAGTGAATCTCCCTCCGCACCGTCCCATCACACACTCCCGGGGTCAGACACAGAGTGAATCTCCCTCCACACCGTCCCATCACATACTCCCGGGGTCAGACACAGAGTGAATCTCCCTCCACACTGTCCCATCACACACTCCCTGGGTCAGACACAGAGTGAATCTCCCTCCACACTGTCCCATCACACACTCCCGGGGTCAGACACAGAGTGAATCTCCCTCCACACCGTCCCATCACACACTCCCGGGGTCAGACACAGAGTGAATCTCCCTCCGCACCGTCCCATCACACACTCCCGGGGTCAGACACAGAGTGAATCTCCCTCCACACCGTCCCATCACACACTCCCGGGGTCAGACACAGAGTGAATCTCCCTCCACACCGTCCCATCGCACACTCCCGGGGTCAGACACAGAGTGAATCTCCCTCCACACCGTCCCATCACACACTCCCGGGGTCAGACACAGAGTGAATCTCCCTCCTCACCGTCCCATCACACACTCCCGGGGTCAGACGTAGAGTGAATCTCCCTCCACACCGTCCCATCACACACTCCCGGGGTCAGACACAGAGTGAATCTCCCTCCACACGTCCCATCACACTCTCCCGGGGTCAGACACAGAGTGAATCTCCCTCCACACCGTCCCATCACACACTCCCGGGGTCAGACACAGAGTGAATCTCCCTCCACACCGTCCCATCACACACTCCCGGGGTCAGACACAGAGTGAATCTCCCTCCGCACCGTCCCATCACACACTCCCGGGGTCAGACACAGAGTGAATCTCCCTCCACACCGTCCCATCACACACTCCCGGGGTCAGACACAGAGTGAATCTCCCTCCACACCGTCCCATCTCACACTCCCGGGGTCAGACACAGAGTGAATCTCCCTCCACACCGTCCCATCACACACTCCCGGGGTCAGACACAGAGTGAATCTCCCTCCTCACCGTCCCATCACACACTCCCGGGGTCAGACGTAGAGTGAATCTCCCTCCACACCGTCCCATCACACACTCCCGGGGTCAGACCCAGAGTGAATCTCCCTCCACACGTCCCATCACACTCTCCCGGGGTCAGACACAGAGTGAATCTCCCTCCACACCGTCCCATCACACACTCCCGGGGTCAGACACAGAGTGAATCTCCCTCCACACCGTCCCATCACACTCTCCCGGGGTCAGACACAGAGTGAATCTCCCTCCGCACCGTCCCATCACACACTCCCGGGGTCAGACACAGAGTGAATCTCCCTCCACACCGTCCCATCACATACTCCCGGGGTCAGACACAGAGTGAATCTCCCTCCACACTGTCCCATCACACACTCCCTGGGTCAGACACAGAGTGAATCTCCCTCCACACTGTCCCATCACACACTCCCGGGGTCAGACACAGAGTGAATCTCCCTCCACACCGTCCCATCACACACTCCCGGGGTCAGGCACAGAGTGAATCTCCCTCCACACCGTCCCATCACACACTCCCGGGGTCAGACACAGAGTGAATCTCCCTCCGCACCGTCCCATCACACACTCCCGGGGTCAGACACAGAGTGAATCTCCCTCCGCACCGTCCCATCACACACTCCCGGGGTCAGACACAGAGTGAATCTCCCTCCACACCGTCCCTTCACACACTCCCGGGGTCAGACACAGAGTGAATCTCCCTCCACACCGTCCCATCACACACTCCCGGGGTCAGACACAGAGTGAATCTCCCTCCACACCGTCCCATCACACACTCCCGGGGTCAGACACAGAGTGAATCTCCCTCCACACCGTCCCATCGCACACTCCCGGGGTCAGACACAGAGTGAATCTCCCTCCACACCGTCCCATCACACACTCCCGGGGTCAGACACAGAGTGAATCTCCCTCCGCACCGTCCCATCACACACTCCCGGGGTCAGACACAGAGTGAATCTCCCTCCGCACCGTCCCATCACACACTCCCGGGGTCAGACACAGAGTGAATCTCCCTCCACACCGTCCCATCGCACACTCCCGGGGTCAGACACAGAGTGAATCTCCCTCCACACCGTCCCATCACACACTCCCGGGGTCAGACACAGAGTGAATCTCCCTCCTCACCGTCCCATCACACACTCCCGGGGTCAGACGTAGAGTGAATCTCCCTCCACACCGTCCCATCACACACTCCCGGGGTCAGACACAGAGTGAATCTCCCTCCACACGTCCCATCACACTCTCCCGGGGTCAGACACAGAGTGAATCTCCCTCCACACCGTCCCATCACACACTCCCGGGGTCAGACACAGAGTGAATCTCCCTCCACACCGTCCCATCACACACTCCCGGGGTCAGACACAGAGTGAATCTCCCTCCGCACCGTCCCATCACACACTCCCGGGGTCAGACACAGAGTGAATCTCCCTCCACACCGTCCCATCACACACTCCCGGGGTCAGACACAGAGTGAATCTCCCTCCACACCGTCCCATCTCACACTCCCGGGGTCAGACACAGAGTGAATCTCCCTCCACACCGTCCCATCACACACTCCCGGGGTCAGACACAGAGTGAATCTCCCTCCACACCGTCCCATCACACTCTCCCGGGGTCAGACACAGAGTGAATCTCCCTCCACACCGTCCCATCACACTCTCGCGGGGTCAGACACAGAGTGAATCTCCCTCCGCACCGTCCCATCACACACTCCCGGGGTCAGACACAGAGTGAATCTCCCTCCACACCGTCCCATCACATACTCCCGGGGTCAGACACAGAGTGAATCTCCCTCCACACTGTCCCATCACACACTCCCTGGGTCAGACACAGAGTGAATCTCCCTCCACACTGTCCCATCACACACTCCCGGGGTCAGACACAGAGTGAATCTCCCTCCACACCGTCCCATCACACACTCCCGGGGTCAGGCACAGAGTGAATCTCCCTCCACACCGTCCCATCACACACTCCCGGGGTCAGACACAGAGTGAATCTCCCTCCGCACCGTCCCATCACACACTCCCGGGGTCAGACACAGAGTGAATCTCCCTCCACACCGTCCCATCACACACTCCCGGGGTCAGACACAGAGTGAATCTCCCTCCACACCGTCCCTTCACACACTCCCGGGGTCAGACACAGAGTGAATCTCCCTCCACACCGTCCTATCACACACTCCCGGGGTCAGACACAGAGTGAATCTCCCTCCACACCGTCCCATCACACACTCCCGGGGTCAGACACAGAGTGAATCTCCCTCCACACCGTCCCATCGCACACTCCCGGGGTCAGACACAGAGTGAATCTCCCTCCACACCGTCCCATCACACACTCCCGGGGTCAGACACAGAGTGAATCTCCCTCCTCACCGTCCCATCACACACTCCCGGGGTCAGACGTAGAGTGAATCTCCCTCCACACCGTCCCATCACACACTCCCGGGGTCAGACACAGAGTGAATCTCCCTCCACACGTCCCATCACACTCTCCCGGGGTCAGACACAGAGTGAATCTCCCTCCACACCGTCCCATCACACACTCCCGGGGTCAGACACAGAGTGAATCTCCCTCCACACCGTCCCATCACACACTCCCGGGGTCAGACACAGAGTGAATCTCCCTCCGCACCGTCCCATCACACACTCCCGGGGTCAGACACAGAGTGAATCTCCCTCCACACCGTCCCATCACACTCTCCCGGGGTCAGACACAGAGTGAATCTCCCTCCACACCGTCCCATCACATACTCCCGGGGTCAGACACAGAGTGAATCTCCCTTCACACCGTCCCATCACACACTCCCGGGGTCAGACACAGAGTGAATCTGCCTCCACACCGTTCCATCACACACTCCTGGGGTCAGACACAGAGTGAATCTCCCTCCGCACCGTCCCATCACACTCTCCCGGGGTCAGACACAGAGTGAATCTCCCTCCGCACCGTCCCCTCACACACTCCCGGGGTCAGACACAGAGTGAATCTCCCTCCGCACCGTCCCATCACACACTCCCGGGGTCAGACACAGAGTGAATCTCCCTCCACACCGTCCACTCACACACTCCCGGGGTCAGACACAGAGTGAATCTCCCTCCACACCGTCCCATCACACACTCCCGGGGTCAGACACAGAGTGAATCTCCCTCCACACCGTCCCATCACACTCTCCCGGGGTCAGACACAGAGTGAATCTCCCTCCGCACCGTCCCATCACACACTCCCGGGGTCAGACACAGAGTGAATCTCCCTCCACACCGTCCCATCACATACTCCCGGGGTCAGACACAGAGTGAATCTCCCTCCACACTGTCCCATCACACACTCCCTGGGTCAGACACAGAGTGAATCTCCCTCCACACTGTCCCATCACACACTCCCGGGGTCAGACACAGAGTGAATCTCCCTCCACACCGTCCCATCACACACTCCCGGGGTCAGGCACAGAGTGAATCTCCCTCCACACCGTCCCATCACACACTCCCGGGGTCAGACACAGAGTGAATCTCCCTCCGCACCGTCCCATCACACACTCCCGGGGTCAGACACAGAGTGAATCTCCCTCCACACCGTCCCATCACACACTCCCGGGGTCAGACACAGAGTGAATCTCCCTCCACACCGTCCCTTCACACACTCCCGGGGTCAGACACAGAGTGAATCTCCCTCCACACCGTCCTATCACACACTCCCGGGGTCAGACACAGAGTGAATCTCCCTCCACACCGTCCCATCACACACTCCCGGGGTCAGACACAGAGTGAATCTCCCTCCACACCGTCCCATCGCACACTCCCGGGGTCAGACACAGAGTGAATCTCCCTCCACACCGTCCCATCACACACTCCCGGGGTCAGACACAGAGTGAATCTCCCTCCTCACCGTCCCATCACACACTCCCGGGGTCAGACGTAGAGTGAATCTCCCTCCACACCGTCCCATCACACACTCCCGGGGTCAGACACAGAGTGAATCTCCCTCCACACGTCCCATCACACTCTCCCGGGGTCAGACACAGAGTGAATCTCCCTCCACACCGTCCCATCACACACTCCCGGGGTCAGACACAGAGTGAATCTCCCTCCACACCGTCCCATCACACACTCCCGGGGTCAGACACAGAGTGAATCTCCCTCCGCACCGTCCCATCACACACTCCCGGGGTCAGACACAGAGTGAATCTCCCTCCACACCGTCCCATCACACTCTCCCGGGGTCAGACACAGAGTGAATCTCCCTCCACACCGTCCCATCACATACTCCCGGGGTCAGACACAGAGTGAATCTCCCTTCACACCGTCCCATCACACACTCCCGGGGTCAGACACAGAGTGAATCTGCCTCCACACCGTTCCATCACACACTCCTGGGGTCAGACACAGAGTGAATCTCCCTCCGCACCGTCCCATCACACTCTCCCGGGGTCAGACACAGAGTGAATCTCCCTCCGCACCGTCCCCTCACACACTCCCGGGGTCAGACACAGAGTGAATCTCCCTCCGCACCGTCCCATCACACACTCCCGGGGTCAGACACAGAGTGAATCTCCCTCCACACCGTCCACTCACACACTCCCGGGGTCAGACACAGAGTGAATCTCCCTCCACACCGTCCCATCACACACTCCCGGGGTCAGACACAGAGTGAATCTCCCTCCACACCGTCCCATCACACTCTCCCGGGGTCAGACACAGAGTGAATCTCCCTCCGCACCGTCCCATCACACACTCCCGGGGTCAGACACAGAGTGAATCTCCCTCCACACCGTCCCATCACATACTCCCGGGGTCAGACACAGAGTGAATCTCCCTCCACACTGTCCCATCACACACTCCCTGGGTCAGACACAGAGTGAATCTCCCTCCACACTGTCCCATCACACACTCCCGGGGTCAGACACAGAGTGAATCTCCCTCCACACCGTCCCATCACACACTCCCGGGGTCAGACACAGAGTGAATCTCCCTCCGCACCGTCCCATCACACACTCCCGGGGTCAGACACAGAGTGAATCTCCCTCCACACCGTCCCATCACACACTCCCGGGGTCAGACACAGAGTGAATCTCCCTCCACACCGTCCCATCGCACACTCCCGGGGTCAGACACAGAGTGAATCTCCCTCCACACCGTCCCATCACACACTCCCGGGGTCAGACACAGAGTGAATCTCCCTCCTCACCGTCCCATCACACACTCCCGGGGTCAGACGTAGAGTGAATCTCCCTCCACACCGTCCCATCACACACTCCCGGGGTCAGACACAGAGTGAATCTCCCTCCACACGTCCCATCACACTCTCCCGGGGTCAGACACAGAGTGAATCTCCCTCCACACCGTCCCATCACACACTCCCGGGGTCAGACACAGAGTGAATCTCCCTCCACACCGTCCCATCACACACTCCCGGGGTCAGACACAGAGTGAATCTCCCTCCGCACCGTCCCATCACACACTCCCGGGGTCAGACACAGAGTGAATCTCCCTCCACACCGTCCCATCACACACTCCCGGGGTCAGACACAGAGTGAATCTCCCTCCACACCGTCCCATCTCACACTCCCGGGGTCAGACACAGAGTGAATCTCCCTCCACACCGTCCCATCACACACTCCCGGGGTCAGACACAGAGTGAATCTCCCTCCTCACCGTCCCATCACACACTCCCGGGGTCAGACGTAGAGTGAATCTCCCTCCACACCGTCCCATCACACACTCCCGGGGTCAGACCCAGAGTGAATCTCCCTCCACACGTCCCATCACACTCTCCCGGGGTCAGACACAGAGTGAATCTCCCTCCACACCGTCCCATCACACACTCCCGGGGTCAGACACAGAGTGAATCTCCCTCCACACCGTCCCATCACACACTCCCGGGGTCAGACACAGAGTGAATCTCCCTCCGCACCGTCCCATCACACACTCCCGGGGTCAGACACAGAGTGAATCTCCCTCCACACCGTCCCATCACACACTCCCGGGGTCAGACACAGAGTGAATCTCCCTCCACACCGTCCCATCTCACACTCCCGGGGTCAGACACAGAGTGAATCTCCCTCCACACCGTCCCATCACACACTCCCGGGGTCAGACACAGAGTGAATCTCCCTCCACACCGTCCCATCACACTCTCCCGGGGTCAGACACAGAGTGAATCTCCCTCCACACCGTCCCATCACATACTCCCGGGGTCAGACACAGAGTGAATCTCCCTTCACACCGTCCCATCACACACTCCCGGGGTCAGACACAGAGTGAATCTCCCTCCACACCGTCCCATCACACACTCCCGGGGTCAGGCACAGAGTGAATCTCCCTCCACACCGTCCCATCACACACTCCCGGGGTCAGACACAGAGTGAATCTCCCTCCGCACCGTCCCATCACACACTCCCGGGGTCAGACACAGAGTGAATCTCCCTCCACACCGTCCCATCACACACTCCCGGGGTCAGACACAGAGTGAATCTCCCTCCACACCGTCCCTTCACACACTCCCGGGGTCAGACACAGAGTGAATCTCCCTCCACACCGTCCTATCACACACTCCCGGGGTCAGACACAGAGTGAATCTCCCTCCACACCGTCCCATCACACACTCCCGGGGTCAGACACAGAGTGAATCTCCCTCCACACCGTCCCATCGCACACTCCCGGGGTCAGACACAGAGTGAATCTCCCTCCACACCGTCCCATCACACACTCCCGGGGTCAGACACAGAGTGAATCTCCCTCCTCACCGTCCCATCACACACTCCCGGGGTCAGACGTAGAGTGAATCTCCCTCCACACCGTCCCATCACACACTCCCGGGGTCAGACACAGAGTGAATCTCCCTCCACACGTCCCATCACACTCTCCCGGGGTCAGACACAGAGTGAATCTCCCTCCACACCGTCCCATCACACACTCCCGGGGTCAGACACAGAGTGAATCTCCCTCCACACCGTCCCATCACACACTCCCGGGGTCAGACACAGAGTGAATCTCCCTCCGCACCGTCCCATCACACACTCCCGGGGTCAGACACAGAGTGAATCTCCCTCCACACCGTCCCATCACACTCTCCCGGGGTCAGACACAGAGTGAATCTCCCTCCACACCGTCCCATCACATACTCCCGGGGTCAGACACAGAGTGAATCTCCCTTCACACCGTCCCATCACACACTCCCGGGGTCAGACACAGAGTGAATCTGCCTCCACACCGTTCCATCACACACTCCTGGGGTCAGACACAGAGTGAATCTCCCTCCGCACCGTCCCATCACACTCTCCCGGGGTCAGACACAGAGTGAATCTCCCTCCGCACCGTCCCCTCACACACTCCCGGGGTCAGACACAGAGTGAATCTCCCTCCGCACCGTCCCATCACACACTCCCGGGGTCAGACACAGAGTGAATCTCCCTCCACACCGTCCACTCACACACTCCCGGGGTCAGACACAGAGTGAATCTCCCTCCACACCGTCCCATCACACACTCCCGGGGTCAGACACAGAGTGAATCTCCCTCCACACCGTCCCATCACACTCTCCCGGGGTCAGACACAGAGTGAATCTCCCTCCGCACCGTCCCATCACACACTCCCGGGGTCAGACACAGAGTGAATCTCCCTCCACACCGTCCCATCACATACTCCCGGGGTCAGACACAGAGTGAATCTCCCTCCACACTGTCCCATCACACACTCCCTGGGTCAGACACAGAGTGAATCTCCCTCCACACTGTCCCATCACACACTCCCGGGGTCAGACACAGAGTGAATCTCCCTCCACACCGTCCCATCACACACTCCCGGGGTCAGACACAGAGTGAATCTCCCTCCGCACCGTCCCATCACACACTCCCGGGGTCAGACACAGAGTGAATCTCCCTCCACACCGTCCCATCACACACTCCCGGGGTCAGACACAGAGTGAATCTCCCTCCACACCGTCCCATCGCACACTCCCGGGGTCAGACACAGAGTGAATCTCCCTCCACACCGTCCCATCACACACTCCCGGGGTCAGACACAGAGTGAATCTCCCTCCTCACCGTCCCATCACACACTCCCGGGGTCAGACGTAGAGTGAATCTCCCTCCACACCGTCCCATCACACACTCCCGGGGTCAGACACAGAGTGAATCTCCCTCCACACGTCCCATCACACTCTCCCGGGGTCAGACACAGAGTGAATCTCCCTCCACACCGTCCCATCACACACTCCCGGGGTCAGACACAGAGTGAATCTCCCTCCACACCGTCCCATCACACACTCCCGGGGTCAGACACAGAGTGAATCTCCCTCCGCACCGTCCCATCACACACTCCCGGGGTCAGACACAGAGTGAATCTCCCTCCACACCGTCCCATCACACACTCCCGGGGTCAGACACAGAGTGAATCTCCCTCCACACCGTCCCATCTCACACTCCCGGGGTCAGACACAGAGTGAATCTCCCTCCACACCGTCCCATCACACACTCCCGGGGTCAGACACAGAGTGAATCTCCCTCCTCACCGTCCCATCACACACTCCCGGGGTCAGACGTAGAGTGAATCTCCCTCCACACCGTCCCATCACACACTCCCGGGGTCAGACCCAGAGTGAATCTCCCTCCACACGTCCCATCACACTCTCCCGGGGTCAGACACAGAGTGAATCTCCCTCCACACCGTCCCATCACACACTCCCGGGGTCAGACACAGAGTGAATCTCCCTCCACACCGTCCCATCACACACTCCCGGGGTCAGACACAGAGTGAATCTCCCTCCGCACCGTCCCATCACACACTCCCGGGGTCAGACACAGAGTGAATCTCCCTCCACACCGTCCCATCACACACTCCCGGGGTCAGACACAGAGTGAATCTCCCTCCACACCGTCCCATCTCACACTCCCGGGGTCAGACACAGAGTGAATCTCCCTCCACACCGTCCCATCACACACTCCCGGGGTCAGACACAGAGTGAATCTCCCTCCACACCGTCCCATCACACTCTCCCGGGGTCAGACACAGAGTGAATCTCCCTCCACACCGTCCCATCACATACTCCCGGGGTCAGACACAGAGTGAATCTCCCTTCACACCGTCCCATCACACACTCCCGGGGTCAGACACAGAGTGAATCTGCCTCCACACCGTTCCATCACACACTCCTGGGGTCAGACACAGAGTGAATCTCCCTCCGCACCGTCCCATCACACTCTCCCGGGGTCAGACACAGAGTGAATCTCCCTCCGCACCGTCCCCTCACACACTCCCGGGGTCAGACACAGAGTGAATCTCCCTCCGCACCGTCCCATCACACACTCCCGGGGTCAGACACAGAGTGAATCTCCCTCCACACCGTCCACTCACACACTCCCGGGGTCAGACACAGAGTGAATCTCCCTCCACACCGTCCCATCACACACTCCCGGGGTCAGACACAGAGTGAATCTCCCTCCACACCGTCCCATCACACTCTCCCGGGGTCAGACACAGAGTGAATCTCCCTCCGCACCGTCCCATCACACACTCCCGGGGTCAGACACAGAGTGAATCTCCCTCCACACCGTCCCATCACATACTCCCGGGGTCAGACACAGAGTGAATCTCCCTCCACACCGTCCCATCACACACTCCCTGGGTCAGACACAGAGTGAATCTCCCTCCACACTGTCCCATCACACACTCCCGGGGTCAGACACAGAGTGAATCTCCCTCCACACCGTCCCATCACACACTCCCGGGGTCAGACACAGAGTGAATCTCCCTCCGCACCGTCCCATCACACACTCCCGGGGTCAGACACAGAGTGAATCTCCCTCCACACCGTCCCATCACACACTCCCGGGGTCAGACACAGAGTGAATCTCCCTCCACACCGTCCCATCTCACACTCCCGGGGTCAGACACAGAGTGAATCTCCCTCCACACCGTCCCATCACACACTCCCGGGGTCAGACACAGAGTGAATCTCCCTCCACACCGTCCCATCACACTCTCCCGGGGTCAGACACAGAGTGAATCTCCCTCCACACCGTCCCATCACACTCTCCCGGGGTCAGACACAGAGTGAATCTCCCTCCGCACCGTCCCATCACACACTCCCGGGGTCAGACACAGAGTGAATCTCCCTCCACACTGTCCCATCACACACTCCCTGGGTCAGACACAGAGTGAATCTCCCTCCACACTGTCCCATCACACACTCCCGGGGTCAGACACAGAGTGAATCTCCCTCCACACCGTCCCATCACACACTCCCGGGGTCAGGCACAGAGTGAATCTCCCTCCACACCGTCCCATCACACACTCCCGGGGTCAGACACAGAGTGAATCTCCCTCCGCACCGTCCCATCACACACTCCCGGGGTCAGACACAGAGTGAATCTCCCTCCACACCGTCCCATCACACACTCCCGGGGTCAGGCACAGAGTGAATCTCCCTCCACACCGTCCCATCACACACTCCCGGGGTCAGACACAGAGTGAATCTCCCTCCGCACCGTCCCATCACACACTCCCGGGGTCAGACACAGAGTGAATCTCCCTCCACACCGTCCCATCACACACTCCCGGGGTCAGACACAGAGTGAATCTCCCTCCACACCGTCCCTTCACACACTCCCGGGGTCAGACACAGAGTGAATCTCCCTCCACACCGTCCTATCACACACTCCCGGGGTCAGACACAGAGTGAATCTCCCTCCACACCGTCCCATCACACACTCCCGGGGTCAGACACAGAGTGAATCTCCCTCCACACCGTCCCATCGCACACTCCCGGGGTCAGACACAGAGTGAATCTCCCTCCACACCGTCCCATCACACACTCCCGGGGTCAGACACAGAGTGAATCTCCCTCCTCACCGTCCCATCACACACTCCCGGGGTCAGACGTAGAGTGAATCTCCCTCCACACCGTCCCATCACACACTCCCGGGGTCAGACACAGAGTGAATCTCCCTCCACACGTCCCATCACACTCTCCCGGGGTCAGACACAGAGTGAATCTCCCTCCACACCGTCCCATCACACACTCCCGGGGTCAGACACAGAGTGAATCTCCCTCCACACCGTCCCATCACACACTCCCGGGGTCAGACACAGAGTGAATCTCCCTCCGCACCGTCCCATCACACACTCCCGGGGTCAGACACAGAGTGAATCTCCCTCCACACCGTCCCATCACACTCTCCCGGGGTCAGACACAGAGTGAATCTCCCTCCACACCGTCCCATCACATACTCCCGGGGTCAGACACAGAGTGAATCTCCCTTCACACCGTCCCATCACACACTCCCGGGGTCAGACACAGAGTGAATCTGCCTCCACACCGTTCCATCACACACTCCCGGGGTCAGACACAGAGTGAATCTCCCTCCGCACCGTCCCATCACACTCTCCCGGGGTCAGACACAGAGTGAATCTCCCTCCGCACCGTCCCCTCACACACTCCCGGGGTCAGACACAGAGTGAATCTCCCTCCGCACCGTCCCATCACACACTCCCGGGGTCAGACACAGAGTGAATCTCCCTCCACACCGTCCACTCACACACTCCCGGGGTCAGACACAGAGTGAATCTCCCTCCACACCGTCCCATCACACACTCCCGGGGTCAGACACAGAGTGAATCTCCCTCCACACCGTCCCATCACACTCTCCCGGGGTCAGACACAGAGTGAATCTCCCTCCGCACCGTCCCATCACACACTCCCGGGGTCAGACACAGAGTGAATCTCCCTCCACACCGTCCCATCACATACTCCCGGGGTCAGACACAGAGTGAATCTCCCTCCACACTGTCCCATCACACACTCCCTGGGTCAGACACAGAGTGAATCTCCCTCCACACTGTCCCATCACACACTCCCGGGGTCAGACACAGAGTGAATCTCCCTCCACACCGTCCCATCACACACTCCCGGGGTCAGACACAGAGTGAATCTCCCTCCGCACCGTCCCATCACACACTCCCGGGGTCAGACACAGAGTGAATCTCCCTCCACACCGTCCCATCACACACTCCCGGGGTCAGACACAGAGTGAATCTCCCTCCACACCGTCCCATCGCACACTCCCGGGGTCAGACACAGAGTGAATCTCCCTCCACACCGTCCCATCACACACTCCCGGGGTCAGACACAGAGTGAATCTCCCTCCTCACCGTCCCATCACACACTCCCGGGGTCAGACGTAGAGTGAATCTCCCTCCACACCGTCCCATCACACACTCCCGGGGTCAGACACAGAGTGAATCTCCCTCCACACGTCCCATCACACTCTCCCGGGGTCAGACACAGAGTGAATCTCCCTCCACACCGTCCCATCACACACTCCCGGGGTCAGACACAGAGTGAATCTCCCTCCACACCGTCCCATCACACACTCCCGGGGTCAGACACAGAGTGAATCTCCCTCCGCACCGTCCCATCACACACTCCCGGGGTCAGACACAGAGTGAATCTCCCTCCGCACCGTCCCATCACACACTCCCGGGGTCAGACACAGAGTGAATCTCCCTCCACACCGTCCCATCACACACTCCCGGGGTCAGACACAGAGTGAATCTCCCTCCACACCGTCCCATCTCACACTCCCGGGGTCAGACACAGAGTGAATCTCCCTCCACACCGTCCCATCACACACTCCCGGGGTCAGACACAGAGTGAATCTCCCTCCTCACCGTCCCATCACACACTCCCGGGGTCAGACGTAGAGTGAATCTCCCTCCACACCGTCCCATCACACACTCCCGGGGTCAGACCCAGAGTGAATCTCCCTCCACACGTCCCATCACACTCTCCCGGGGTCAGACACAGAGTGAATCTCCCTCCACACCGTCCCATCACACACTCCCGGGGTCAGACACAGAGTGAATCTCCCTCCACACCGTCCCATCACACACTCCCGGGGTCAGACACAGAGTGAATCTCCCTCCGCACCGTCCCATCACACACTCCCGGGGTCAGACACAGAGTGAATCTCCCTCCACACCGTCCCATCACACACTCCCGGGGTCAGACACAGAGTGAATCTCCCTCCACACCGTCCCATCTCACACTCCCGGGGTCAGACACAGAGTGAATCTCCCTCCACACCGTCCCATCACACACTCCCGGGGTCAGACACAGAGTGAATCTCCCTCCACACCGTCCCATCACACTCTCCCGGGGTCAGACACAGAGTGAATCTCCCTCCACACCGTCCCATCACATACTCCCGGGGTCAGACACAGAGTGAATCTCCCTTCACACCGTCCCATCACACACTCCCGGGGTCAGACACAGAGTGAATCTGCCTCCACACCGTTCCATCACACACTCCTGGGGTCAGACACAGAGTGAATCTCCCTCCGCACCGTCCCATCACACTCTCCCGGGGTCAGACACAGAGTGAATCTCCCTCCGCACCGTCCCCTCACACACTCCCGGGGTCAGACACAGAGTGAATCTCCCTCCGCACCGTCCCATCACACACTCCCGGGGTCAGACACAGAGTGAATCTCCCTCCACACCGTCCACTCACACACTCCCGGGGTCAGACACAGAGTGAATCTCCCTCCACACCGTCCCATCACACACTCCCGGGGTCAGACACAGAGTGAATCTCCCTCCACACCGTCCCATCACACTCTCCCGGGGTCAGACACAGAGTGAATCTCCCTCCGCACCGTCCCATCACACACTCCCGGGGTCAGACACAGAGTGAATCTCCCTCCACACCGTCCCATCACATACTCCCGGGGTCAGACACAGAGTGAATCTCCCTCCACACCGTCCCATCACACACTCCCTGGGTCAGACACAGAGTGAATCTCCCTCCACACTGTCCCATCACACACTCCCGGGGTCAGACACAGAGTGAATCTCCCTCCACACCGTCCCATCACACACTCCCGGGGTCAGGCACAGAGTGAATCTCCCTCCACACCGTCCCATCACACACTCCCGGGGTCAGACACAGAGTGAATCTCCCTCCGCACCGTCCCATCACACACTCCCGGGGTCAGACACAGAGTGAATCTCCCTCCACACCGTCCCATCACACACTCCCGGGGTCAGACACAGAGTGAATCTCCCTCCACACCGTCCCTTCACACACTCCCGGGGTCAGACACAGAGTGAATCTCCCTCCACACCGTCCCATCACACACTCCCGGGGTCAGACACAGAGTGAATCTCCCTCCACACCGTCCCATCACACACTCCCGGGGTCAGACACAGAGTGAATCTCCCTCCGCACCGTCCCATCGCACACTCCCGGGGTCAGACACAGAGTGAATCTCCCTCCACACCGTCCCATCGCACACTCCCGGGGTCAGACACAGAGTGAATCTCCCTCCACACCGTCCCATCACACACTCCCGGGGTCAGACACAGAGTGAATCTCCCTCCACACCGTCCCATCACACACTCCCGGGGTCAGACACAGAGTGAATCTCCCTCCACACCGTCCCATCACACACTCCCAGGGTCAGACACAGTGTGAATCTCCCTCCACACCGTCCCATCACACACTCCCGGGGTCAGACACAGTGTGAATCTCCCTCCACACCGTCCCATCACACACTCCCGGGGTCAGATACAGAGTGAATCTCCCTCCACACCGTCCCATCACACTCTCCCGGGGTCAGACACAGAGTGAATCTCCCTCCACACCGTCCCTTCACACACTCCCGGGGTCGGACACAGAGTCCGCCCCCCTCAGTGACCTGCTATCCTCCTTCTCTCCGCAGCTTCTAAGCAGGTCCAGTGCCTGAGACCCTACAAAGCCCGGGAGTATGACGAGGTGCGTCTTCAGAAAGCCGACATCCTCATCGTCACCCAGGAGAGCTCTGACGGTGAGTGCCCTCCGTATCCCCCTCCTCGCTTTACCCACCCTCTCCCCGCAGCTCTCCGCCCAGCTTCTCCATCCACCCCGACTGCCTGATGACTGGGGGCATTGTTTTTCCGCTGGGGGCCTGGGGTGAGTCGCCAGGCAGACAGAGCGGGCGTTTTTCGGGCGTGTTTCTGAGGGGGACGCGTGGGGCCATCGGCGACGGTGGCTGGGGCTGTCCCGGATGCTACTGGGTCCCAGATGTTGATGTTTGGGACAGGGTCCCAGATGTTGATGATTGGGACAGGGTCCCGGATGTTGATGATTGGGACAGGGTCAGAGATGTTGATGATTGGGACAGGGTCCCGGATGTTGATGATTGGGACAGGGTCCCGGATGTTGATGATTGGGACAGGGTCACGGATGTTGATGATTGGGACAGGGTCACGGATGTTGATGATTGGTACAGGGTCCCGGATGTTGATGATTGAGACAGGGTCCCGGATGTTGATGATTGGGACAGGGTCCCGGATGTTGATGGTTGAGACAGGGTCACGGATGTTGATGATTGGGACAGGGTCACGGATGTTGATGATTGGTACAGGGTCCCGGATGTTGATGATTGAGACAGGGTCCCGGATGTTGATGATTGGGACAGGGTCCCGGATGTTGATGATTGAGACAGTCCTGGATGTTGGCGTTTGGTACAGTGTCCCAGATGTTGATGATTGGTACAGGGTCCCGGATGTTGGCGGTTGGTACAGGGTCCCGGATGTTGATGGTTGGGACAGGGTCCCGGACGTTGATGATTGGGACAAGGTCCCGGATGTTGATGGTTGGTACAGGGTCCCGGACGTTGATGGTTGGTACAGGGTCCCGGATGTTGATGGTTGGGACAGGGTCCCGGACGTTGATGGTTGGGACAGGGTCCCGGATGTTGATGGTTGGGACAGGGTCCCCGATGTTGGTGTTTGGGACAGGGTCCCGGACGTTGATGGTTGGTACAGTGTCCCGGATGTTGATGGTTGGGACAGGGTCCCGGATATTGGTGGTTGGGACAGGGTCACGGATGTTGGTGGTTGGGACAGGGTCACGGACGTTGGTGGTTGGGACAGGGTCCCGGATGTTGATGGTTAGTACAGGGTCCCGGATGTTGATGGTTGGTACAGGGTCCCGGACGTTGATGGTTGGTACAGGGTCCCGGACGTTGATGGTTGGTACAGTGTCCCGGACGTTGATGGTTGGTACAGGGTCCCGGATGTTGGTGGTTGGGACAGGGTCACAGATGTTGATGGTTGGTACAGGGTCCCGGATGTTGGCGGTTGGTACAGTGTCCCGGATGTTGGCGTTTGGTACAGGGTCCCGGATGTTGATGATTGGGACAGGGTCCCGGATGTTGGTGGTTGGGACAGTCCCGGATGTTGATGATTGTGACAGGGTCCCGGACGTTGATGGTTGGTACAGTGTCCCGGATGTTGATGGTTGGCACAGTGTCACGGATGTTGGCGTTTGGTACAGGGTCCCGGATGTTGATGATTGGGACAGGGTCCCGGATGTTGATGATTGGGACACTGTCCCGGATGTTGGTGGTTGGGACAGTGTCCCAGATGTTGATGATTGGTACAGGGTCCCGGATGTTGCTGTTTGGTACAGGGTCACAGATGTTGGTTCAACGTCACATCCCATCACCTTCTCATCCCCCCACAATGAGACCACCCCAACGTCTCGTAAAACTTCAATGTCACATCCCAACTCCTCCTCACCCCCCCACAATGAGACCTCCCCAACGTCTCGTCGGACTTCAACGTCACATCCCAACACCTCCTCACCCCCCCACAATGAGACCTCCCCAACGTCTCGTCGGACTTCAACGTCACATCCCAACACCTCCTCACCCCCCCACAATGAGACCTCCCCAACGTCTCGTCGGACTTCAACGTCACATCCAAACACCTCCTCACCCCCCCACAATGAGACCTCCCCAACGTCTCGTAGAACTTCAACGTCACATCCCAACACTTTCTCACCCCCCCCACAATGAGACCTCCCCAACGTCTCGTAGAACTTCAACGTCACATCCCAACACTTTCTCACCCCCCCACAATGAGACCTCCCCAATGTCACGTAGAACTTCAAGGTCGCATCCCAACACCTCCTCACCCCCCCACAATGAGACCTCCCCAACGTCTCGTAGAACTTCAACGTCACATCCCAACACCTCCTCACCCCCCCCCACAATGAGACCTCCCCAATGTCACGTAGAACTTCAAGGTCACATCCCAACACCTCCTCACCCCCCACAATGAGACCTCCCCAATGTCTCGTCGGACTCAACGTCACATCCCAACACCTCCTCACCCCCCCCCACAATGAGACCTCCCCCAACGTCTCGTCTGACTTCAAGGTCACATCCCAACACCTCCTCACCCCCCCACAATGAGACCTCCCCAACGTCTCGTAGAACTTCAACGTCACATCCCAACACCTCCTCACCCCCCACAATGAGACCTCCCCAACGTCTCGTAGAACTTCAACGTCACATCCCAACACCTCCTCACCCCCCCTACAATGAGACCTCCCCAACGTCTCGTAGAACTTCAACGTCACATCCCAACACCTCCTCACCCCCCCACAATGAGACCTCCCCAAGGTCTCGTCGGACTTCAACGTCACATCCCAACACCTCCTCACCCCCCCCACAATGAGACCTCCCCAACGTCTCGTAGAACTTCAAGGTCACATCCCAACACCTCCTCACCCCCCCACAATGAGACCTCCACCAACGTCTCGTCGGACTTCAACGTCACATCCCAACACTTTCTCACCCCCCCACAATGAGACCTCCCCAATGTCACGTAGAACTTCAAGGTCACATCCCAACACCTCCTCACCCCCCCACAATGAGACCTCCCCAACGTCTCGTAGAACTTCAACGTCACATCCCAACACCTCCTCACCCCCCCCCACAATGAGACCTCCCCAATGTCACGTAGAACTTCAAGGTCACATCCCAACACCTCCTCACCCCCCCACAATGAGACCTCCCCAATGTCTCGTCGGACTTCAACGTCACATCCCAACACCTCCTCACCCCCCCACAATGAGACCTCCCCAACGTCTCGTCTGACTTCAAGGTCACATCCCAACACCTCCTCACCCCCCCACAATGAGACCTCCCCAACGTCTCGTAGAACTTCAACGTCACATCCCAACACCTCCTCACCCCCCCCACAATGAGATCTCCCCAACGTCTCGTAGAACTTCAACGTCACATCCCAACACCTCCTCACCTCCCCACAATGAGAACTCCCCAACGTCTCGTCGGACTTCAACGTCACATCCCAACACCTCCTCACCCCCCCACAATGAGACCTCCCCAACGTCTCGTAGAACTTCAACGTCACATCCCAACACCTCCTCACCCCCCCACAATGAGACCTCCCCAACGTCTCGTAGAACTTCAACGTCACATCCCAACACCTCCTCACCCCCCCACAATGAGACCTCCCCAACGTCTCGTAGAACTTCAACGTCACATCCCAACACCTCCTCACCTCCCCACAATGAGAACTCCCCAACGTCTCGTCGGACTTCAACGTCACATCCAACACCTCCTCACCCCCCCACAATGAGACCTCCCCAACGTCTCGTAGAACTTCAACGTCACATCCCAACACCTCCTCACCCCCCCCACAATGAGACCGCCCCAACGTCTCGTAGATCTTCAACGTCACATCCCAACACCTCCTCACCCCCCCCACAATGAGACCTCCCCAACGTTTCGTAAAACTTCAACGTCACATCCCAACACCTCCTCACCCCCCCACAATGAGACCTCCCCAATGTCACGTCGAAATTCAACGTCACATCCAACACCTCCTCACCCCCCCCACAATGAGACCTCCCCAACGTCTCGTCGGACTTCAACGTCACATCCCAACACCTCCTCACCCCCCCACAATGAGACCTCCCCAACGTCTCGTCGGACTTCAACGTCACATCCCAACACCTCCTCACCCCCCCCACAATGAGACCTCCCCAACGTCTCGTTGAACTTCAACGTCACATCCAAACACCTCCTCACCCCCCCAACAATGAGACCTCCCCAACATCTCGTAGGACTTCAACGTCACATCCCAACACCTCCTCACCCCCCCACAATGAGACCTCCCCAACGTCTCGTAGAACTTCAACGTTCACATCCCAACACCTCCTCACCCACCCCACAATGAGACCTCACCAATGTCTCGTCGGACTTCAACGTCACATCCCAACACCTCCTCACCCCCCCACAATGAGACCTCCCCAACGTCTCGTAGAACTTCAACGTCACATCCCAACACCTCCTCACCCCCCCACAATGAGACCTCCCCAACGTCTCGTCGGACCTTCAACGTCAGATCCCAACACCTCCTCACCCCCCCACAATGAGACCTCCCCAACGTCTCGTAGAACTTCAACGTCACATCCCAACACCTCCTCACCTCCCCACAATGAGAACTCCCCAACGTCTCGTCGGACTTCAACGTCACATCCCAACACCTCCTCACCCCCCCACAATGAGACCTCCCCAACGTCTCGTAAGAACTTCAACGTCACATCCCAACACCTCCTCACCCCCCCCACAATGAGACCTCCCCAACGTCTCGTAGATCTTCAACGTCACATCCCAACACCTCCTCACCCCCCCACAATGAGACCTCCCCAACGTTTCGTAAACTTCAACGTCACATCCCAACTCCTCCTCACCCCCCCACAATGAGACCTCCCCAACGTTTCGTAAACTTCAACGTCACATCCCAACACCTTCTCACCCCCCCACAATGAGACCTCCCCAACGTCTCGTAGAACTTCAACGTCACATCCCAACTCCTCCTCACCCCCCACAATGAGACCTCCCAACGTCTCGTAGGACTTCAACGTCACATCCCAACACCTCCTCACCCCCCCCCACAATGAGACCTCCCCAACGTCCCGTAGAACTTCAACGTCACATCCCAATACCTCCTCACCTCCCCACAATGAGACCTCCCCAACGTCTCGTAGAACTTCAACGTCACATCCCAACACCATCTCACCCCCTCACAATGAGACCTCCCCAACGTCTCGTCGGACTTCAACGTCACATCCCAACACCTCCTCACCTCCCCAGAATGAGACCTCCCAACGTCTCGTAGAACTTCAACGTCACATCCCAACACCTCCTCACCCCCCCACAATGAGACCTCCCCAACGTCCCTTAGAACTTCAACGTCACATCCCAATACCTCCTCACCCCCCCACAATGAGACCTCCCCAACGTCTCGTAGAACTTCAACGTCACATCCCAACACCTTCTCCCCCCCCCACAATGAGACCTCCCCAACGTCTCGTAGATCTTCAACGTCACATCCCAACACCTCCTCACCCCCCCACAATGAGACCTCCCCAACGTCTCGTCGGAATTCAGCGTCACATCCCAACACCTTCTCACCCCCCCCACAATGAGACCTCCCCAACGACTCGTAGAACTTCAACGTCACATCCCAACACCTTCTCACCTCCCCACAATGAGACCTCCCCAACGTCTCGTCGGACTTCAACGTCACATCCCAACACCTCCTCACCCCCCACAATGAGACCCTCACGAATGTCTCGTCGGACTTCAACGTCACATCCCAACACCTCCTCACCCCCCACAATGAGACCTCCCAACGTCTCTTAGAACTTTAACATCACATCCCAACACCTTCTCACCCCCCCCACAATGAGACCTCCCCAACGTCTCGTAGAACTTCAACGTCACATCCCAACACCTCCTCACCCCCCCCCACAATGAGACCTCCCCAACGGTCTCGTCGGACTTCAAGGTCACATCCCAACACCTCCTCACCCCCCCACAATGAGACCTCCCCAACGTCTCGTAGAACTTCAACGTCAGATCCCAACACCTCCTCACCCCCCCACAATGAGACCTCTCCAACGTCTCGTCGGACTTCAACGTCACATTCCCAACACCTCCTCACCCCCCACAATGAGACCTCCCCAACGTCTCGTAGGACTTCAACGTCACATCCCAACACCTCCTCACCTCCCCACAATGGGACCTCCCCAACGTCTCGTCGGACTTCAACGTCACATCCCAACACCTCCTCACCCCCCCACAATGAGACCTCCCCAACGTCTCGTAGAACTTCAACGTCACATCCCAACACCTCCTCACCCCCCCACAATGAGACCTCCCCAACGTCTCGTAGATCTTCAACGTCACATCCCAACACCTCCTCACCCCCCACAATGAGACCTCCCCAACGTCTCGTAGAACTTCAACGTCACATCCCAACACCTCCTCACCCCCCCACAATGAGACCTCCCCAACGACTCGTAGAACTTCAACGTCACATCCCTTCGCCTTATCATACCCCCGCCTCTTGTCTCTCTCTTTCCTCGCACCTTCCGCTCCATCGCAGGTTGGGAAGAAGGCTACCGCCTGTCGGACGGCGACCCGCGGTTGGTTCCCTCTTCGCACGTGGAGGTGATCACCAGCCACCCGCTCCCGGGTCAGGAACATTGAGGAGTGCCTACAGCTCAGCCACAAGTCCTCGAGGTCCTCGGGCCACTGAACGCCGACCCTAAGCGAGGCACCCCCCCCCCCCCACCGCACCACCCAGCCCCGGTCGAACTGAGCGCAAAGATTCGGGACCAGGACTGGGCTCCCGGAAAAAGAAATTCCGAAGCCCGGGATGCATCCCTGCCTACTTTCCAGTCTCCCGAGGCCCACAAGCAGACGTGGAAATCAAAGACCAGGCTCCGAAACCGGCCCTGTGCCAACAGCCAGAGAGCCCTGCAGATTCCCAGACAGATCTCGGCCGAGGCTATCAACCTCCTGCCCACCTTCGAGGCTGCTGAGGCTAAGGACTCGCAGAGAAATTGAGCCCCAGGCTCGAAACCTGGCCTACCTCCAAAAAACCCTAAGCCCCAAGGACTGCTGGCAAAATTGAAGCCTCGTCATCCCGTTTCCATTCCCCTCAGAGGGAGCACACGTATAGAGACCGAGGCCCGGGCTGCTAACCCCAGCCGAGTGTTCAATTTGCCGAGGCACAGGCAAACCGAGGACAAGGCTTCAAGCCCACCATGATTCCGACGACTCCAGGCCCACACAGACCTCCAGAGAGACCGGACGCCGGGCTCCGCCTGCCAACCGCGCTTCCGGGCCAAGGGGTCGTGGACAAAGCGAGACACAGGCCGAGCCTACGGTCTGCTCGGGGGGAAAACGGGCAGGGAAAAATTGAGCCCCAGGCTCCAAACCCGGCCTGGCCCCACCCAACGTACCCTGCGCTCCAGAATGGGGGCCAGGCCTAGAGTCAAGGCGGGCAGGATGCGCGGGGAACAGAACCCCTCACAGGCGAGGGATCTCGTTGACGGGGCTGCTGCTGCACGGAGGACTCTGAGAATCAATAAAATACAGGGGTTGCTTTTAAGTGAATGTAAATTTGCCGTGAAATTTTGCATCATCAGCATTTCCCCTGGATCAAGGGGGAGGAGGAGGTCATGGGGGGGGGGGGGTGTGAATCAGCCCTGTGTCCCCTCTTGCCGTTCCTAGTTTGACAATAGACAACAGTCCATTCGGCCCTTCGAGCCAGCACCGCCGTTCACTGTGATCATGGCTGATCGTCCACAATCAGTACCCCGTTCTGCCCTCTCCCCATATCCCTCGACCCCGCTATCTATAAGAGCTCTATCTAACTCTCTCCTGAATGCATCCAGAGACTTGGCCTCCACTGCCTTCTGGGGCAGAGCATTCCACATATCCACCACTCTCTGGGTGAAAAAGTTTTTCCCGCATCTCTGTTCTAAATGGCCCACCCCTCATTCGTAAACTGTCGGCCTGGTCTCGCTCTGCTCTGTTCCCGACTCTGGGTGAATTTTCCAGCCTCCCGTCCCGTCCCTGACCCGGCTCAGCTGCAAGTGTTTACGGGCCTCATTAACACAGGGACACGGCTCGGAGTGAGGAGGTGTGGAGGGGTTTCTCTCTCTGCACGGGAGGCCGGGTCTCCGTCCCACCCTCTGGGACCCCCCCCACAACCCCTCTCCCCGTCTCGACCGGCGATTCCTCAGCCTCCCCCGCGATGCAGGATCCCCCCGGACGTCCCAGTACCGGGAATGTGTCCCCACCCTCAGGTAATGGAGCAGATTGTGACCCCCCGTCCCCTCGGTCATCGGGGACAGAGAGACCCCAACAGGGAAGGGGTGAGTCGGGAGCAGCAGGGAGGGTCTCCCACAGGTGCCACATCTCCGAGAGAGAGAGAGAGAGAGAGAGGGAGAGGGGGAGAGAGAGGGGGAGAGAGAGGGGGGAGAGAGAGGGGGGAGAGAGAGAGGGAGAGATGTCGATAACGATGATGATGTGGGATCCCCCCCAGTTCGTCCTCCCCCCTCTCTCTCTCTACCCCCTCTCTACCCCCTCACTCTCTCTACCCCGTCACTCTCTCTACTCCCTCACTCTCTCTACTCCCTCACTCTCCCTACTCCCTCACTCTCCCTACTCCCTCACTCTCTCTAACCCCCTCACTCTCTCTACCCCCTCACTCTCTCTACCCCCTCACTCTCTCTACCCCCTCTCTCTCTACCCCCTCACTCTCTCTGCCCTCCTCACTCTCTACCCCCTCTCTCACACTCTCTACCCCCCTCTACACCCCACTCTCTCTACAACCCCTCTCTACACCCCCCTCCCCTCTCTCTACCCCTCCCCTCTCTCTACCCCTCCCTCTCTCTACCCCTCCCCTCTCTCTACCCCTCCCCTCTCTCTACCCCTCCCCTCTCTCTACCCCTCCCCTCTCTCCACCCTTCCCATCTCTACACCCCTCTCCCTCTCTCTACCCCTCTCTCTCGATACCCCTCTCCCTCTGTACCCACTTTCTTTCTCTACCCCATCTCTCTCTTGCTCTCTTGCTCCCTCTCCCATTCTCTCTCCACCCCTCCCACCCTCTCCACCCCCTCACTCTACCCCCCTATCTCACTCTACCCTTTCTCTAGCCGTTCTCTATTCCTCTCTCCCTCTACCCCCCTCTCTACCCCCCTCTCTCTCTACCCCCTTTCTTTCTCTACCCCCCCTCTCTCTCCCTCTACCCCCCCTCTCTCTCCCTCTACACCCCCTCTCTCTCCCTCTACACCCCCTCTCTCTCCCTCTACACCCCTCTCTCACTCTACCCCCCTCTCTCACTACCCGCCTCTCACTCTCCCTCTACCCCCTCTCACTCTCCCTCTACCCCTCTCACACTCCACCCCTCTCACTCTCCTCTACCCCTCTCTCTCTCCTCTACCCCTCCCTCGCTCTCCACCCCTCTTTCTTTCTCTACCCCCTCTCTCTCTCTACCCCCTCTCTCTCTCTACCCCCTCTCTCTCTCTACCCCTCTCTCTCTCTACCCTCTCTCTCTACCCCCTCTCTCTCTCTACCCCCTCTCTCTCTCTACCCCCTCTCTCTCTCTACCCCCTCTCTCTCTACCCCCTTTCTCCCTCTACCCCCCCTCTCTCTCTACCCCTCCCTCTCTCTCTCTACACCCCCTCTCTCTCTCTCTACCCCCTTTCTTTCTCTACCCCATCTCTCTCTCTCTCTCTACTCCCACTCGGAGGGAGGTTTACGAGGCTGTTGCTGGGACTGGAGGGACTGAGTTACGGAGGAGGTTGGGATTTTATTCCCTGGAGGTTAGGGGTGGCCTTACAGAGGGGTATAAAACCACCAGGGGCACAGATAGGGTGAGTGTGCACAGCCTTTTCCCCAGGGTCGGGAATCGAGAACCAGAGGGCACAGGGTTGAGGTGAGGGGGGGAGAGGGACCCGAGGGGCGACGGTTTCCCCCGGAGGGTGGTGGGATTCTGAAGCGAGCTGGGTGAATTTTCCAGCCTCCCGTCCCGTCCCTGACCCGGCTCAGCTGCAAGTGTTTACGGGCCTCATTAACACAGGGACACGGCTCGGAGTGAGGAGGTGTGGAGGGGTTTCTCTCTCTGCACGGGAGGCCGGGTCTCCGTCCCACCCTCTGGGACCCCCCCACAACCCTCTCCCCGTCTCGGCCGGCG
>NW_026779296.1:0-75461 GCF_030144855.1 Hypanus sabinus | reverse complement strand
CATGTGTGGGACCTTGTCAAAAGCCTTTTGAAAATCTAAATATTCCACATCCACTGGCTCTCCTCTATCCACTCTGCTAGTTACATCTTCAAACAATTCTATAAGATTCGTCAGACATGATTTTCCTTTCACAAATCCATGCTGACTTTGTCCGATGATTTCACCTCTTTCCAAATGCGCTGTTATCACATCTTTGATAACCGACTCCAGCATTTTCCCCACCACCAATGTCAGACTAACCGGTCTATAATTCCCCGGTTTCTCTCTCCCTCCATTTTAAAAAGTGGGGTTACATTAGCCACCCTCCAATCCTCAGGAACTAATCCAGAATCTAAGGGGTTTTGAAAAATTATCACTAATGCATCCACTATTTCTTGGGCTACTTCCTTAAGAACTCTGGGATGCAGACCATCTGGCCCTGGGGATTTAACTGCCTTTAATCCCTTCAATTTACCTACCACCACTTCCCTACTATAATGCATTTCCCTCAGTTCCTCCATCTCACTGGACCCTCGGTCCCCTACTATTTCCGGAAGATTATTTCTGTCCTCCTTAGTGAAGACAGAATCAAAGTAGTTATTCAATTGGTCTGCCATGACTTTGTTCCCTATGATCAATTCACCTGTTTCTGACTGTAAAGGACCTACATTTGTCTTGACCAATCTTTTTTCTTTTCATGTATCTATAAAGGTTTTTACAGTCAGTTTTTATTTTCCCTGCCAGCTTTCTCTCATAATCTTTTTTCCCTTTCCTAATTAAGCCCTTTGTCCTCCTCTGCTGGTCTCTGAATTTCTCCCAGTCCTCAGGTGTGCTGCTATTTCTGGCTAATTTATATGTTTCTTCTTTGGACTTGAGACGATCCCTAATTTCCCTTGTCAGCCACGGGTGCACCACCTTCCCTGGTTTATTCTTTTGCCAAACTGGGATGAACTATTGTTGTAGTTCTTCCACGCGATCTTTAAATGCTTACCATTGCATATCCACCGTCAACCCTTTAAGTATCATTTGCTAGTCTATCTTAGCTAATGCACGTCTCGTACCTTCAAAGTTACCTTTCTTTAAGTTCAGAACCTCTGTTTCTGAATTAACTATGTCACTCTCCATCTTAATGAAGAATTCCACCATATTATGGTCACTCTTACCCAAGGGGCTTCGCACAAGATTGCTAACTAACCCTTCCTCATTGCTCAATACCCAATCTAGAACGGCCTGCTCTCTAGTTGGTTCCTCGACATGTTGGTTCAGAAAACCATCCCGCATACATTCCAAGAAATCCTCTTCCTCAGCACCCTTACCAATTTGGTTCACCCAATCTATATGTAGATTGAAGTCACCCATTATAACTACTGTTCCTTTATTGCACGCATTTCTAATTTCCTGTTTAATGCCATCCCCAACCTCACTACTACTGTTAGGTGGTCTGTACACAACTCCCATCAGCGTTTTCTGCCCCTTAGTGTTATGCAGCTCTGCCCATATTGATTCCACATCCTCCAGACGAATGTCCTTCCTTTCTATTGCGTTAATCTCCTCTCTAACCAGCAATGCTACCCCACCTCCTTTTCTTTCCTGTCTATCCCTCCTGAATATTGAATATCCCTGGATGTTGAGCTCCCATCCTTGGTCACCCTGGAGCCATGTCTCTGTGATCCCAACTAGTTTGAAGAGGGTGCAGAAAGGCAGGGTCCCTTATCGAGGAGCCTCCAGCCCCCAGGGCGTGTCCTTTTCTCACTGTCACCGTCAGGGAGGAGGTACAGGAGCCTGAAGGCACACACTCAGCGATTCAGGAACAGCTTCTTCCCCTCTGCCATCAGGGAGGAGGTACAGGAGCCTGAAGACACACACTCAGCGATTCAGGAACAGCTTCTTCCCCTCTGCCATCAGGGAGGAGGTACAGGAGCCTGAAGACACACACTCAGCGATTCAGGAACAGCTTCTCCCCCTCTGCCATCAGGGAGGAGGTACAGGAGCCTGAAGACACACACTCAGCGATTCAGGAACAGCTTCTTCCCCTCTGCCATCAGGGAGGAGGTACAGGAGCATGAAGGCACACACTCAACGATTCAGGAACAGCTTCTTCCCTCTGCCATCAGGGAGGGGGTACAGGAGCCTGAAGACACACACTCAGCGATTCAGGAACAGCTTCTTCCCTCTGCCATCAGGGAGGGGGTACAGGAGCCTGAAGACACACACTCAGCGATTCAGGAACAGCTTCTTCCCTCTGCCATCAGGGAGGGGGTACAGGAGCCTGAAGACACACACTCAGCGATTCAGGAACAGCTTCTTCCCCTCCGCCATCAGAGAGTGGGTACAGGAGCCTGAAGACACACTCTCAGCAATTCAGGAACAGCTTCTCCCCCTCTGCCGTCAGGGAGGAGGTACAGGAGCCTGAAGACACACACTCAGCGATTCAGGAACAGCTTCTTCCCCTCTGCCATCAGGGAGGGGGTACAGGAGCCTGAAGACACACACTCAGCGATTCAGGAACAGCTTCTTCCCCTCTGCCATCAGGGAGGAGGTACAGGAGCCTGAAGACACACACTCAGCGATTCAGGAACAGCTTCTTCCCCTCTGCCATCAGGGAGGGGGTACAGGAGCCTGAAGACACACACTCAA
Source organism: Hypanus sabinus (assembly GCF_030144855.1). Classification (NCBI taxonomy): domain Eukaryota; kingdom Metazoa; phylum Chordata; class Chondrichthyes; order Myliobatiformes; family Dasyatidae; genus Hypanus; species Hypanus sabinus. The sequence goes on along the minus strand of NW_026779296.1, from coordinate 72,845 downwards.
CGATTCAGGAACAGCTTCTCCCCCTCTGCCATCAGGGAGGGGGTACAGGAGCCTGAAGACACACACTCAGCGATTCAGGAACAGCTTCTTCCCCTCTGCCATCAGGGAGGAGGTACAGGAGCCTGAAGACACACACTCAGCGATTCAGGAACAGCTTCTTCCCCTCTGCCGTCAGGGAGGGGGTACAGGAGCCTGAAGACACACACTCAACGATTCGGGAACAGCTTCTTCCCCTCTGCCATCAGGGAGGGGGTACAGGAGCCTGAAGACACACACTCGACGATTCAGGAACAGCTTCTCCCCCTCTGCCATCAGGGAGGAGGTACAGGAGCATGAAGGCACACACTCAGCGATTCAGGAACAGCTTCTTCCCCTCTGCCGTCCGGTTCCTGAATGGACATTGAACCCTTGGACGCTACCTCACTTTTTTTTTTGACAATTAGTATTCCTGTTTTTGCTCATTTTTAAATAATCTATTCAATATACATAACCAATTTACTTGTTTATTTATCATTACGTTTCATTTTATTTATTATTTTATTTTCTCTGCGAGATTACGTATGGCATTGAACTGCTGCTAAGATAAGAAATTTCACGACACCATGCCAGTGATAATAACCCAGATTCTGAAAAGTCATTTCTGTTGGAAATCCCCGAGCATGCAAGTGAATATTCTTCGGTGATTTCCCGCCCTGTCGGCTCTTGACGTTTTGCCCCCACCCACCCGCACCAAACGCCCTGGGTGTTGAGGGAAAAGTTGCTCACTTGGGTCTGAACAATGGCACACGGAATCGAACGCAGACAAGTGGGAGGTGTTGTACATTGTGTAGGACCAGAGGACACAGATAGAGTGGATGTGGAGAGGATGTTTCCTGTAGTGGGGGGAGTCTAGGACCAGAGGACACAGATAGAGTGGATGCGGAGAGGATGTTTCGTGTAGTGGGGAGTCTAGGACCAGAGGACACAGATAGAGTGGATGTGGAGAGGATGTTTCCTGTAGTGGGGGAGTCTAGGACCAGAGGACACAGATAGAGTGGATGTGGAGAGGATGTTTCCTATAGTGGGGGAGACTAGGACCAGAGGACACAGATAGAGTGGATGCGGAGAGGATGTTTCGTGTAGTGGGGAGTCTAGGACCAGAGGACACAGATAGAGTGGATGTGGAGAGGATGTTTCCTGTAGTGGGGGGGAGTCTAGGACCAGAGGACACAGATAGAGTGGATGTGGAGAGGATGTTTCCTGTAGTGGGGGGAGTCTAGGACCAGAGGACACAGATAGAGTGGATGTGGAGAGGATGTTTCCTGTAGTGGGGGGAGTCTAGGACCAGAGGACACAGATAGAGTGGATGCGGAGAGGATGTTTCGTGTAGTGGGGAGTCTAGGACCAGAGGACACTGATAGAGTGGATGTGGAGAGGATGTTTCCTATAGTGGAGGAGTCTAGGACCAGAGGACACAGTTAGAGTGGATGTGGAGAGGATGTTTCGTGTAGTGGGGGAGTCTAGGACCAGAGGACACAGATAGAGTGGATGTGGAGAGGATGTTTCCTGTACGTGGGGGAGTCTAGGACCAGAGGACACAGATAGAGTGGATGTGGAGAGGATGTTTCCTGTAATGGGGGAGTCTGGGACCAGAGGACACAGATAGAGTGGATGTGGAGAGGATGTTTCCTGTAGTGGGGGAGTCTAGGACCAGAGGACACAGATAGAGTGGATGCGGAGAGGATGTTTCCTGTAGTGGGGGGAGTCTAGGACCAGAGGACACAGATAGAGTGGATGTGGAGAGGATGTTTCCTGTAGTGGGGGAGTCTAGGACCAGAGGACACAGATAGAGTGGATGTGGAGAGGATGTTTCCTGTAGTGGGGGAGTCTAGGACCAGAGGACACAGCCTCAGAATGATCTGGGTCAGCTGGAAAAACGGGCTGAAAAATGCGAGATGGAATCTCACCGACAAGTGGGAGGTGTTGTGCTCTGGAGGGACCAACCAGGGTGGGTCTCACACCGTGAACGGGGGAGGGCACTGAGGAGTGCGGCAGGGCAAAGGGATCCGGGAACACCGGCCCATCCATCATCCGTCGAAAGTGACGTCACAGACCCGTCACGGGTCGTAAAGAGAGATTTCGAGGACATCGGCCCTCACAGATCAGAGTACGGAGTGCAGAAGACGGGAAGCGAGGTTGAAGGTTTGTAAGATGTCGGCGAGGCCTAATCTGGTGCGTTGTGGGCAGTTTTGGTCACCTACCGACAGGAGGGAAGCCAACGAGGTTGAAAGAGGGCAGAGAATATTTACAAGGACGTTGCCGGGTCTGGGGGGTGGGGGGGGGTGGGGAAAGAGACCCGAGTTATAAGGAAAGATTGAATAGGTCGGGACTTTATTCCCTGGAACGTACAAGATTGAGAGGAGATTTGACCGAGGAGTGTGCAAAATCCTGGGGGGGGGGGGGGTATAGATAAGGTAAATGCAAATGGGCTTTTTACCCCACTGGGGCAGGGTGGGACGACAGCCAGAGGTCGTGGGTCAAGGTTGAAAGGTGAGAAGTTTAAGAGGAACACGAGGGGGCAACGTCTTCACTCCGAGGGCGGTGAAGTAGTAAAATGGATTCAACAGTGGCTGGATGGGAGATGCCAGAGAGTCGTGGTGGATAACTGTTTGTCAGGTTGGAGGCCGGTGACTAGTGGTGTGCCTCAGGGATCTGTACTGGGTCCAGTGTTGTTTGTCATATACATTAATGATCTAGATGACGGGGGTGGTAAATTGGATTAGTAAGTATGCAGATGATACTGAGGTAGGTGGCGTTGTGGATAATGAAGTCGGTTTTCAAAGCTTGCAGAGAGATTTAGGCCAGTTGGAAGAGTGGGCTGAACGATGGCAGATGGAGTTTAATGCTGATCAGTGTGAGGTGCTACATTTTGGGAGGAATTATCCAAATCGGACATACATGGTAAATGGTCGGGCATTGAAGAATGCAGTTGAACAGAGTGATCTAGGAATAATGATGCATAGTTCCCTGAAGGTGGAATCTCATGTGGATAGGGTGGTGAAGAAAGCTTTTGGTATGCTGGCCTTTATAAATCAGAGCATTGAGTATAGGAGTTGGGATGTAACGTTAAAATTGTACAAGGCGTTGGTGAGGCCGAATTTGGAGTATTGTGTACAGTTCTGGTCACCGAATTATAGGAAAGATATCAACAAAATAGAGAGAGTACAGAGGAGATTTACCAGAATGTTACCTGGGTTTCAGCACCTAAGTTACAGGGAAAGGTTGAACAAGTTAGGACTTTATTCTTTGGAGCGTAGAAGGTTGAGGGGGGGACTTGATAGAGGTATTTAAAATTATGAGGGGGATAGATCGAGTTGACGTGGATAGGCTTTTTCCATTGAGAGTAGGGGAGATTCAAACAAGAGGACAGGAGTTGAGAGTTAGGGGGCAAAAGTTTAAGGGTAACACAAGGCGGAATTTCTTTACTCAGAGAGTGGTAGCTGTGTGGAACGAGCTTCCAGTAGAAGTGGTAGAGGCAGGTTCGGTATTGTCATTTAAAGTAAAATTGGATAGGTATATGGACAAGAAAGGAATGGAGGGTTATGGGCTGAGTGTGGGTCGGTGGGACTAGGTGAGAGTAAACGTTCGGCACGAACTAGAAGGGCCGAGATGGCCTGTTTCCATGTGTAATTGTGATATGGTTATATGGGCCAGTGGGACTAGCTGAGAGTCAGCGTTCAGCACGGACTAGAAGGGCCGAGATGGCTGAAATAGTTTCTCCGCATCTCTGTTCCAAATGGACGTCCTTCAATCCTCCAGTCCTAGACTCCCCTACCACGGGAAATACATTTGCCCCATATCATGTCAGTGTGTAACAGGAGGGGAAGAGTTCACTCCGGGTGGTGATGGAGACAGAGACGATAGGGGCGTTTCAGAGTCTCGGACAGACACGTGGGTGTGCAGGGAACGGAGGGAGACGGACAGTGTGTAAGGAGGGGAAGAGTTCACTCTGGGTGATGGAGACAGAGACGATAGGGGCGTTTCAGAGTCTCGGACAGACACGTGGGTGTGCTGGGAATGGAGGGAGACGGACAGTGTGTAAGGAGGGGAAGAGTTCACTCCGGGTGGTGATGGAGACAGAGACGATAGGGGCGTTTCAGAGTCTCGGACAGACACGTGGGTGTGCAGGGAACGGAGGGAGACGGACAGGGTGTAAGGAGGGGAAGAGTTCACTCCGGGTGGTGATGGAGACAGAGACGATAGGGGCGTTTCAGAGTCTCGGACAGACACGTGGGTGTGCAGGGAACGGAGGGAGACGGACAGGGTGTAAGAGGAGGGGAAGAGTTCACTCCGGGTGGTGATAGAGACAGAGACGATAGGGGCATTTCAGAGTCTCGGACAGACACGTGGGTGTGCAGGGAATGGAGGGAGACGGACAGTGTGTAAGGAGGGGAAGAGTTCACTCCGGGTGGTGATGGAGACAGAGACGATAGGGGCGTTTCAGAGTCTCGGACAGACACGTGGGTGTGCAGGGAATGGAGGGAGATGGACAGTGTGTAAGGAGGGGAAGAGTTCACTCCAGGTGGTGATGGAGACAGAGACGATAGGGGCGTTTCAGAGTCTCGGACAGACACGTGGGTGTGCAGGGAACGGAGGGAGACGGACAGGGTGTAAGAGGAGGGGAAGAGTTCACTCCGGGTGGTGATAGAGACAGAGACGATAGGGGCATTTCAGAGTCTCGGACAGACACGTGGGTGTGCAGGGAATGGAGGGAGACGGACAGTGTGTAAGGAGGGGAAGAGTTCACTCCGGGTGGTGATGGAGACAGAGACGATAGGGGCGTTTCAGAGTCTCGGACAGACACGTGGGTGTGCAGGGAACGGAGGGAGACACAGTGTGTAAGGAGGGGAAGAGTTCACTCCGGGTGGTGATGGAGACAGAGACGATAGGGGCGTTTCAGAGTCTCGGACAGACACGTGGGTGTGCAGGGAACGGAGGGAGACGGACAGTGTGTAAGGAGGGGAAGAGTTCACTCCGGGTGGTGATGGAGACAGAGACGATAGGGGCGTTTCAGAGTCTCGGACAGACACGTGGGTGTGCAGGGAATGGAGGGAGACGGACAGTGTGTAAGGAGGGGAAGAGTTCACTCCGGGTGGTGATGGAGACAGAGACGATAGGGGCGTTTCAGAGTCTCGGACAGACACGTGGGTGTGCAAGGAACGGAGGGAGACGGACAGTGTGTAAGGAGGGGAAGAGTTCACTCCGGGTGGTGATGGAGACAGAGACGATAGGGGCGTTTCAGAGTCTCGGACAGACACGTGGGTGTGCAGGGAACGGAGGGAGACGGACAGTGTGTAAGGAGGGGAAGAGTTCACTCCGGGTGGTGATGGAGACAGAGACGATAGGGGCGTTTCAGAGTCTCGGACAGACACGTGGGTGTGCAGGGAACGGAGGGAGACGGACAGTGTGTAAGAGGAGGGGAAGAGTTCACTCCGGGTGATGGAGACAGAGACGATAGGGCCGTTTCAGAGTCTCGGACAGACACGTGGGTGTGCAGGGAATGGAGGGAGATGGACAGTGTGTAAGGAGGGGAAGAGTTCACTCCGGGTGATGATGGAGACAGAGACGATAGGGGCGTTTCAGAGTCTCGGACAGACATGTGGGTGTGCAGGGAACGGAGGGAGACGGACAGTGTGTAAGAGGAGGGGAAGAGTTCACTCCGGGTGATGGAGACAGAGACGATAGCGGCGTTTCAGAGTCTCGGACAGACACGTGGGTGTGCAGGGAATGGAGGGAGACGGACAGTGTGTAAGGAGGGGAAGAGTTCACTCCGGGTGATGGAGACAGAGACGATGGGGGTGTTTCAGAGTCTCGGACAGACACGTGGGTGTGCAGGGAACAGAGGGAGACGTCCACACAGGGGAACCGCGGGAGGAAACCCGCGCAGTTTGACAGGGGGAAACGGACAAACCCCCCCCCCCCCGCGGGACCGCGGCGGGGTAACGTAAAGCAGACAGACGGCGGGAGCCACACCAAAACAAACCACAACTTTTATTGCAAGAAACTCTCTCCAGTGGAGCAGGCAGGGTGAGGGGGTGGGGTGGGGGGGAGGAGAGAAATCCTCGGGCACACGAACCCGGAACGAACAGGGACAGGGGGAGCAAATCCCACAGGCACGCACTCCTCCTGGCTCGGAGACACCCCCGAAATAACTGACCCGGGGGGAGGGAGAGAAGGGGAGGGATGAAACGGGGAAAGGGGAGAACGATGGAATCGGAGAGGGAAGGGTCGAGGCAGAGAGGGAGGGAGAGAGGGAAAAAGATATAGATGTAGGAAGGGGGAAAGGGAGAAGGGGAGGGGGAAGGCGAGTAGGGGAGTGGAGGGTGAAGAGGAGAATAGTGGAGGGGGAAGGGGAGAAGCGAGGAGGGGGAAGAGGAGAAGAGGGTAGGGGGAAGAGGTGAAGAGGGTAGGGGGAAGAGGAGAAGAGGGGAGGGGAAGAGGAGAAGGGGTTCTGAGTGAGGGGCGGGGGGTAGAAGGGTTGACTGGGGAGTTGGGACAAGGGAGAGAAGCGAGGCATTGGGGAATGTGGCGAGGGGTCGGAGACACCCCCGAAATAACTGACCCGGGGGGAGGGAGAGAGGGGGAGGGGGAGGGATGAAACGGGGAAAGGGGAGAAGGATGGAATCGGAGAGGGAAGGGTGGAGGCAGAGAGGGAGGGAGAGAGAAAAAGACGTATAGATGTAGGGAGGGGAAGGGGAGGGGAAGGGGAGAAGGGGAGGGGAAGAGGAGAAGGGGAGGGGAAGGGGAGAAGGGGAGGGGAAGGGGAGAAGGGGAGGGGAAGGGGAGAAGGGGAGGGGAAGAGTAGGGGAGGGGGAAGAGTAGGGGGTCTGTGTGAGGGGCGGGGGGGAGAAGGGTTGACTGGGGAGTTGGGACTAGCGAGAGAAGCACCCCCAGAAGGCACAAACCCCCGCCTCCTCAACCCTCCGCCCCGCGTCGTTCCCCCCCCCTACCCAGAAATCCCGGGAGTCACCCAGACGGTCAGGGAGACCGCCCCTGAATCGTTCCCGGTGGCCGGGCGGGAGCGGGGGGAATGTGGTTGGGTGCTGGGGCCTGCTCCGAGCACCCGCGAGGGGGGGGTGGGGGGCGGGGGGAAGGTGGGGAGGGTCGAGTTGAAGCGAGGCCCCCGGGCGGGGCTGTCGGGATTCCATGCGCCCCGTCTGCCGGTCTTCAGTGGGAGACGTCCAGCAGGAAACCTGGGGGAGAGGGAAGGGAACAGCCCGTGACCAGCGGAGACAGGACCGTCCGAGAGGGCCCAGCCGCCGTGCCCGCCCCCCCCCCCCCCCACGGCGTCCCGGACGTCGTACCCGCGTGTTACTCCCTGTACCCGCGGCCGTGCGGCTCGGCAGTGACCAATCTGCTGACGTGGCGAACATCGTTGGCAGAGTCTCAGGTGGTGAGGAGAGGGCGTGCAGGACCAGAGAACGTCCCAGCGCAGAAGCAGGCCTTTCGGCCCCTCTCGGCTGTGCCGGAACGTTTCTCTGCCGAGTCCCACTGACCCGCACCTGGCCCACATCCCTCCATACCCCTCTCGTCCATCTACCCGTCCGAGTTTTTCTCAAATGTTAAAAGTGAGTCCGCATTCACCACTTCATCTGGCAGCTCATTCCACACTCCCACCACTCTCTGTGTGAAGAAGCCCCCCCCCCCACCAATGTTCCCTTTAAACTTTTCCCCCTTCACCCTTAACCCACGTCCTCTGGTTTTTTTCTCCCCCGGCCGCGGTGGACAAAGCCTGCTTGCGTTCACTCTCTCTATACCCGTCATAATTTTATACCCCTCTATCAAATCTCCCCTCATTCTCCTACGCTCCAGGGAATAAAGTCCTAACCTATTCAACCTTTCTCTGTTACTCAGTTTCTCACGTCCTGGCCACATCCTGGTAAACCGTCTCTGCACTCTTTCAACCTTATTAATATCCTTCCTGTAATCCGGTGACCAAAACTGCCCACAATACTCCAAATTCCAACTCTTACACTCAATACTCTGCACTCTTTCAACCTTATTAATATCCTTCCTGTAATCCGGTGACCAAAACTGCCCACAATACTCCAAATTCCAACTCTTATACTCAATACTCTGCACTCATTCAACCTTATTAATATCCTTCCTGTAATCCGGTGTCCAAAACCACCCACAATACTCCAAATTCCAACTCGTATACTCAATACTCTGCACTCTTTCAACCTTATTAATATCCTTCCTGTAATCCGGTGACCAAAACTGCCCACAATACTCCAAATTCCAACTCTTATACTCAATACTCTGCACTCATTCAACCTTATTAATATCCTTCCTGTAATCCGGTGACGAAAACTGCACACAATACTCCAAATTCGGCCTCACCGATGCCTTGTACAACCTCCCCATCACATTCCAACTCTTACACTCAATGCACAGGACCGATTGAAGCCGCAGAGGGTTGTCAATCTAGTCGGCTCCATCTTGGGCACCGGCCTACAGAGTATCCAGGACATCTTCGGGGAGCGGAGTCTCGGAAAGGCAGAGTCCATTACCGAGGAGCCTCCGGCACCCAGGGCGTGCCCTTTTCTCAATGTCACCGTCAGGGAGAGGGTACAGGAGCCTGAAGGCTCACACTCAGTAATTCAAGAACAGCTTCTTCCCCTCTGCCATCAGGGAGGAGGTACAGGAGCCTGAAGACACACACTCAGCGATTCAGGAACAGCTTCTTCCCCTCCGCCATCAGGGAGGAGGTACAGGAGCCTGAAGACACACACTCAGCGATTCAGGAACAGCTTCTTCCCCTCGGCCATCAGGGAGGAGGTACAGGAGCCTGAAGACACACACTCAGCGATTCAGGAACAGCTTCTTCCCCTCTGCCATCAGGGAGGAGGTACAGGAGCCTGAAGACACACACTCAGCGATTCAGGAACAGCTTCTTCCCCTCTGCCATCAGGGAGGAGGTACAGGAGCCTGAAGACACACACTCAGTGATTCAGGAACAGCTTCTTCCCCTCTGCCATCAGGGAGGAGGTACAGGAGCCTGAAGACACACACTCAGCGATTCAGGAACAGCTTCTTCCCCTCTGCCATCAGGGAGGGGGTACAGGAGCCTGAAGACACACACTCAGCGATTCAGGAACAGCTTCTTCCCCTCTGCCATCAGGGAGGAGGTACAGGAGCCTGAAGACACACACTCAGCGATTCAGGAACAGCTTCTTCCCCTCTGCCATCAGGGAGGGGGTACAGGAGCCCGAAGGCACACACTCAGCGATTCAGGAACAGCTTCTTCCCCTCTGCCATCAGGGAGGAGGTACAGGAGCCTGAAGACACACACTGAACGATTCAGGAACAGCTTCTTCCCCTCTGCCATCAGGGAGGGGGTACAGGAGCCTGAAGACACACACTCAGCGATTCAGGAACAGCTTCTTCCCCTCTGCCATCAGGGTGGAGGTACAGGAGCCTGAAGACACACACTCAGCGATTCAGGAACAGCTTCTTCCCCTCTGCCATCAGGGAGGAGGTACAGGAGCCTGAAGACACACACTCAACGATTCAGGAACAGCTTCTCCCCCTCTGCCATCAGGGAGGAGGTACAGGAGCCTGAAGACACACACTCGACGATTCAGGAACAGCTTCTTCCCCTCTGCCATCAGGGAGGAGGTACAGGAGCCTGAAGACACACACTCAGCGATTCAAGAACAGCTTCTTCCCCTCTGCCATCAGGGTGGAGGTACAGGAGCCTGAAGACACACACTCAGCGATTCAGGAACAGCTTCTTCCCCTCTGCCATCAGGGAGGAGGTACAGGAGCCTGAAGACACACACTCGACGATTCAGGAACAGCTTCTTCCCCTCTGAGTGGACGTAGGACCCGTGAACACTACCCACTACAGTGAGGGACCGGGGGGGGACAGCCAGCGTTCTCGGAGAGGGGCTCCGAGAACAAACCGGGAAATGGTAGGCTGGAGAGCCCGACATCAGCAGTGGGGAAGTCCGCTGTTGTTTGGTCGTCGGCGTGGACGATAACGTGGCCAACCGGACGGGCAGATTTGCGGAGGGGACCGAGATCGGGGGGGGGGGGGCGTGCAGCGGACGGCGAGGGGGACGATCGAAGACCTGGACCAGACGGAATCTAACGCGGACAAGGGCGAAGCGTCGTACTCTGTCGGGACCAGCCAGAGCAGGCCTGACACAGTGGCAGAACGCAGAATGTGGAGCGATAACTCGTTGAGAGGGGCGTCGCAGGGAGATGTGTTCGGTGCACTGGCCTTCGTGAATTAGTCCATTCATCCCTCCCTCCCCATTACCACATAATGGGAAAAGGTAGGAGGAGGGGTGGGAAGTGAGGGGATGAGGTAGGAGGAGGGGTGGGAGGTGAGGGGATGAGGTAGGAGGAGGGGTGGGAAGTGAGGGGATGAGGTAGGAGGAGGGGTGGGAAGTGAGGGGTTGAGGTAGGAGGAGAGGTAGGAAGTGAGGGGATGAGGTAGGAGGAGGGGTGGGAAGTGAGGGGAAGAGGTAGGAGGAGGGGTGGGAGGTGAGGGGATGAGGTAGGAGGAGGGGTGGGAGGTGAGGGGAAGAGGTAGGAGGAGGGGTGGGAAGTGAGGGGAAGAGGTAGGAGGGGTGGGAAGTGAGGGGATGAGGTAGGAGGAGGGGTGGGAAGCGAGGGGAAGAGGTAGGAGGAGGGGTGGGAAGCGAGGGGATGAGGTAGGAGGAGGGGTGGGAAGCGAGGGGAAGAGGTAGGAGGAGGGGTGGGAAGTGAGGGGATGAGGTAGGAGGAGGGGTGGGAAGTGAGGGGATGAGGTAGGAGGAGGGGTGGGAAGTGAGGGGATGAGGTAGGAGGAGGGGTGGGAAGTGAGGGGATGAGGTAGGAGGAGGGGTGGGAGGTGAGGGGATGAGGTAGGAGGAGGGGTGGGAAGTGAGGGGATGAGGTAGGAGGAGGGGTGGGAAGTGAGGGGATGAGGTAGGAGGAGGGGTGGGAAGTGAGGGGATGAGGTAGGAGGAGGGGTGGGAGGTGAGGGGATGAGGTAGGAGGAGGGGTGGGAAGTGAGGGGATGAGGTAGGAGGAGGGGTGGGAAGTGAGGGGAAAAGGTAGGAGGATTTATCATTACATTATTGACGTGATTCGATATTCCAACCAGGCGGAAGGTGGTCTCAGAATTGGGAATTGGTTCTCGTACCTGCTCCCCCTTCCTCCTCCTGGTCTGCCTCCTCCTCCTTGACGCTGGGCGTTGCCCCCTGCCCTGGAAGGTGCTCCTGGGTGCCGGCCTGCGAGGTGGGCGGCCAGGCGGTGAAGGGGCAGGAGGGGGCGGGGAGCCTCTGCGCTGAGCAGGCACCCAGGTGCGGAGGAAAGAGCGGGAAGTCACAGCTAACCGGTTTCCCCGGGTAGAACGTAGAACAGTGTCCCAGCGGCGCGTAAACGTCTGGCCATGCAGACGGGTTAAAGTTTGGCAAAATCCCTGGACAGACAAGGAGAAATCAATCAGGATATTCTACATATACACAAGGTCCCATCACACACTCCCGGGGTCAGACACAGAGTGAATCTCCCTCCACACCGTCCCATCACACACTCCCGGGGTCAGACACAGAGTGAATCTCCCTCCGCACCGTCCCATCACACACTCCCGGGGTCAGACACAGAGTGAATCTCCCTCCGCACCGTCCCATCACACACTCCCGGGGTCAGACACAGAGTGAATCTCCCTCCACACCGTCCCATCACACACTCCCGGGGTCGGACACAGAGTGAATCTCCCTCCGCACCGTCCCATCACACACTCCCGGGGTCAGATACAGAGTGAATCTCCCTCCACACCGTCCCATCACACACTCCCGGGGTCAGACACAGAGTGAATCTCCCTCCACACCGTCCCATCACACACTCCCGGGGTCAGACACAGAGTGAATCTACCTCCACACCGTCACATCACACACTCCCGGGGTCAGACACAGAGTGAATCTCCCTCCGCACCGTCCCATCACACACTCCCGGGGTCAGACACAGAGTGAATCTCCCTCCGCACCGTCCCATCACACACTCCCGGGGTCAGACACAGAGTGAATCTCCCTCCACACCGTCCCATCACACACTCCCGGGGTCAGACACAGAGTGAATCTCCCTCCGCACCGTCCCATCACACACTCCCGGGGTCAGACACAGAGTGAATCTCCCTCCACACCGTCCCATCGCACACTCCCGGGGTCAGACACAGAGTGAATCTCCCTCCACACCGTCCCATCACACACTCCCGGGGTCGGACACAGAGTGAATCTCCCTCCACACCGTCCCATCACACACTCCCGGGGTCAGACACAGAGTGAATCTCCCTCCGCACCGTCCCATCACACACTCCTGGGGTCAGACACAGAGTGAATCTCCCTCCGCACCGTCCCATCGCACACTCCCGGGGTCAGACACAGAGTGAATCTCCCTCCACACCGTCCCATCACACACTCCCGGGGTCAGACACAGAGTGAATCTCCCTCCACAGCGTCCCATCACACTCTCCCGGGGTCAGACACAGAGTGAATCTCCCTCCGCACCGTCCCATCACACACTCCCGGGGTCAGACACAGAGTGAATCTCCCTCCACACCGTCCCATCACACACTCCCGGGGTCAGACACAGAGTGAATCTCCCTCCACACCGTCACCTCACACAACCCCGGGGTCAGACACAGAGTGAATCTCCCTCCACACCGTCCCATCTCACACTCCCGGGGTCAGACACAGAGTGAATCTCCCTCCACACCGTCCCATCACACACTCCCGGGGTCAGACACAGAGTGAATCTCCCTCCACACCGTCCCATCACACACTCCCGGGGTCAGACACAGAGTGAATCTCCCTCCACACCGTCCCATCACACACTCCCGGGGTCAGACACAGAGTGAATCTCCCTCCGCACCGTCCCATCACACACTCCCGGGGTCAGACACAGAGTGAATCTCCCTCCGCACCGTCCCATCACACACTCCTGGGGTCAGACACAGAGTGAATCTCCCTCCGCACCGTCCCATCGCACACTCCCGGGGTCAGACACAGAGTGAATCTCCCTCCACACCGTCCCATCACACACTCCCGGGGTCAGACACAGAGTGAATCTCCCTCCACAGCGTCCCATCACACTCTCCCGGGGTCAGACACAGAGTGAATCTCCCTCCGCACCGTCCCATCACACACTCCCGGGGTCAGACACAGAGTGAATCTCCCTCCACACCGTCCCATCACACACTCCCGGGGTCAGACACAGAGTGAATCTCCCTCCACACCGTCACCTCACACAACCCCGGGGTCAGACACAGAGTGAATCTCCCTCCACACCGTCCCATCTCACACTCCCGGGGTCAGACACAGAGTGAATCTCCCTCCACACCGTCCCATCACACACTCCCGGGGTCAGACACAGAGTGAATCTCCCTCCATACCGTCCCATCACACACTCCCGGGGTCAGACACAGAGTGAATCTCCCTCCTCACCGTCCCATCACACACTCCCGGGGTCAGACACAGAGTGAATCTCCCTCCTCACCGTCCCATCACACACTCCCGGGGTCAGACACAGAGTGAATCTCCCTCCACACCGTCCCATCACACACTCCCGGGGTCAGACACAGAGTGAATCTCCCTCCACACCGTCCCATCACACACTCCCGGGGTCAGACACAGAGTGAATCTCCCTCCACACTGTCCCATCTCACACTCCCGGGGTCAGACACAGAGTGAATCTCCCTCCACACCGTCTCATCACAAACTCCCGGGGTCAGACACAGAGTGAATCTCCCTCCACACCGTCCCATCACACACTCCCGGGGTCAGACACAGAGTGAATCTCCCTCCACACCGTCCCATCACACACTCCCGGGGTCAGACACAGAGTGAATCTCCCTCCACACCGTCCCATCTCACACTCCCGGGGTCAGACACAGAGTGAATCTCCCTCCACACCGTCCCATCACACTCTCCCGGGGTCAGACACAGAGTGAATCTCCCTTCACACCGTCCCATCACACACTCCCGGGGTCAGACACAGAGTGAATCTCCCTCCACACAACGTCCCATCACACACTCCCGGGGTCAGACACAGAGTGAATCTCCCTCCACACCGTCCCATCACACACTCCCGGGGTCAGACACAGAGTGAATCTCCCTCCGCACCGTCCCATCACACACTCCCGGGGTCAGACACAGAGTGAATCTCCCTCCGCACCGTCCCATCACACACTCCCGGGGTCAGACACAGAGTGAATCTACCTCCTCACCATCCCATCACACACTCCCGGGGTCAGACACAGAGTGAATCTCCCTCCACACCGTCCCATCACACACTCCCGGGGTCAGACACAGAGTGAATCTCCCTCCGCACCGTCCCATCACACACTCCCGGGGTCAGACACAGAGTGAATCTCCCTCCGCACCGTCCCATCACACACTCCCGGGGTCAGACACAGAGTGAATCTCCCTCCGCACCGTCCCATCACACACTACCGGGGTCAGACACAGAGTGAATCTCTCTCCACACCGTCCCATCACACACTCCCGGGGTCAGACACAGAGTGAATCTCCCTCCACACCGTCACATCACACACTCCCGGGGTCAGACACAGAGTGAATCTCCCTCCACACCGTCCCCTCACATACCCCCGGGGTCAGACACAGAGTGAAGCTCCCTCCACACCGTCCCATCACACACTCCCGGGGTCAGACACAGAGTGAATCTCCCTCCACACCGTCCCATCACACACTCCCGGGGTCAGACACAGAGTGAATCTCCCTCCACACCGTCCCATCACACACTCCCGGGGTCAGACACAGAGTGAATCTCCCTCCGCACCGTCCCATCACACACTCCCGGGGTCAGACACAGAGTGAATCTCCCTCCTCACCGTCCCATCACACACTCCCGGGGTCAGACACAGAGTGAATCTCCCTCCACACCGTCCCATCACACACTCCCGGGGTCAGACACAGAGTGAATCTCCCTCCACACCGTCCCATCACACACTCCCGGGGTCAGACACAGAGTGAATCTCCCTCCACACCGTCCCATCACACACTCCCGGGGTCAGACACAGAGTGAATCTCCCTCCACACCGTCCCATCACACACTCCCGGGGTCAGACACAGAGTGAATCTCCCTCCACACCGTCCCCTCACACACCCCCGGGGTCAGACACAGAGTGAATCTCCCTCCACACCGTCCCATCACACGCTCCCGGAGTCAGACACAGACGGAAGCTCTCTCCACACCGTCCCATCACACGCTCCCGGGGTCAGACACAGAGTGAAGCTCCCTCCACACCGTCCCATCACACACACCCGGGGTCAGACACAGAGTGAATCTCCCTCCACACCGTCCCATCACACACTCCCGGGGTCAGACACAGAGTGAATCTCCCTCCACACCGTCCCATCACACACTCCCGGGGTCAGACACAGAGTGTATCTCCCCCCACACCGTCCCATCACACACTCCCGGGGTCAGACACTGAGTGAATCTCCCTCCACACCGTCCCATCACACACTCCCGGGGTCAGACACAGAGTGAATCTCACTCCACACCGTCCCATCACACACTCCCGGGGTCAGACACAGAGTGAATCTCCCTCCGCACCGTCCCATCACACACTCCCGGGGTCAGACACAGAGTGAATCTCCCTCCACACCGTCCCATCACACACTCCCGGGGTCAGACACAGAGTGAATCTCCCTCCACACAGTCCCATCACACACTCCCGGGGTCAGACACAGAGTGAATCTCCCTCCACACCGTCCCATCACACACCGACCCGGGGTCAGACACAGAGTGAATCTCCCTCCACACCGTCCCATCACACACTCCCGGGGTCAGACAGAGAGTGAATCTCCCTCCACACCGTCCCATCACACACTCCCGGGGTCAGACACAGAGTGAATCTCCCTCCACACCGTCCCATCACACACTCCCGGGGTCAGACACAGAGTGAATCTCCCTCCACACCGTCACATCACACACTCCCGGGGTCAGACACAGAGTGAATCTCCCTCCACACCGTCCCATCACACACTCCCGGGGTCAGACACAGAGTGAATCTCCCTCCACACCGTCCCATCACACTCCCGGGGTCATAGACAGAGTGAATCTCCCTCCACTCCGTCCCATCACACACTCCCGGGGTCAGACACAGAGTGAATCTCCCTCCACACCGTCACATCACACACTCCCGGGGTCAGACAATGAGTGAATCTCCCTCCACACCGTCCCCTCACACACTCCTGGGGTCAGACACAGAGTGAATCTCCCTCCACACTGTCCCATCACACACACCCAGGGTCAGACACAGAGTGAATCTCCCTCCACACCGTCCCCTCACACACCCCCGGGGTCAGACACTGAGTGAATCTCCCTCCACACCGTCCCATCACACACTCCCGGGGTCGGACACAGAGTGAATCTCCCTCCACACCGTCCCATCACACAATCCCGGGGTCAGACACAGAGTGAATCTCCCTCCACACCGTCCCATCACACACTACCGGGGCCAGACACAGAGTGAATCTCCCTCCACACCGTCCCATCACACACTCCCGGGGTCAGACACAGAGTGAATCTCCCTCCACACCGTCCCATCACACACTCCCGAGGTCAGACACAGAGTGAATCTCCCTCCACACCGTCCCATCACACACTCCCGGGGTCGGACACAGAGTGAATCTCCCTCCACACCGTCCCATCACACTCTCCCGTGGTCGGACACAGAGTGAACCTTACCCTGCCTACCCGATACTCCTGCATTGCCGTAGCCGGCGTGGACTGTGTTAAAGGGGTTGTAGCCGCTGCTGGTGACCCCGGAGCTGAGAGTCAGGAAGGGGGGGCTGCTCTCGAACCCCCAGGGGCCCGCCACCATGCCCTGGGGCAGTGTGGCCCCTGCCTGGGTCACCCCAGTCCTGCCGAAGTGCGGCTGCCCTCCGAGGGGGTCCTCAGCCAGCTGCCCGCTGTAGTCCCTGGAACAGAGGGGGTCGAGTTAGTAACTCCGGGACCAAATGCAGGCGAGTGTCACACGATGAGGGTACAGGAGAATGCAGGGTGACTTGGACAGGTTGGGTGAGTGGGCAAATGCATGGCAGATGCAGTTTAATGTGGATAAATGTGGGGTTATCCACTTTGGTGGCAGGAACAGGAAGGCAGATTACTATCTAAATGGAGTCAAGTTAGGAAAAGGGGAAGTACAACGAGATCTAGGTGTTCTTGTACGTCAGTCAATGAAAGCAAGCATGCAGGTACAGCGGGCAGTGAAGAAAGCTAATGGCATGCTGGCCTTTATAACAAGAGGAATTGAGTGTAGGAGTAAAGAGGTCCTTCTGCAGCTGTACAGGGCTCTGGTGAGACCCCACCTGGAGTATTGTGTGCAGTTCTGGTCTCCAAATTTGAGGAGGGACATTCCTGCTATTGAGGGAGTGCGGCGTAGGTTCACGAGGTTAATTCCCAGGATGGCGGGACTGTCACATGTTGAAAGATTGGAGCGACTGGGCTTGTACACACTGGAATTTAGAAGGATGAGAGGGGATCTGATTGAAACACATAAGATTACTAAGATGAGGAACGCGGCAGTGAGGAGGTTCTGCCAGCCCGACAGAGACACCCGCATGGTGCGCTGCCTCCCGGGGACGGGACGTCTCGGATCCGAAGGGAGAGGGTGGCCGGCCAGGAGTCTCGGTACCAGCGTTGTAGGTAGAAATGGGGGAGGAGGTCCCGAGGAGAGAATTGAGGGGGGTGGGTAGGAAGCTGAAAGGCAGGACCTCCAGGGTAGTGATCCCTGGATTGCTGCCTGTGGCACGCGCTAGCAAGGGCAGGGAATAGCACGATCCG
This sequence comes from Hypanus sabinus, assembly GCF_030144855.1. Taxonomy (NCBI): domain Eukaryota; kingdom Metazoa; phylum Chordata; class Chondrichthyes; order Myliobatiformes; family Dasyatidae; genus Hypanus; species Hypanus sabinus. The sequence goes on along the minus strand of NW_026779296.1, from coordinate 54,998 downwards.
CCGTATTAACGTGTGGCTGGGGGACTGGGGCAGGGGCTTCGGGCTCCTGGACCACTGGGGCCTCTTCTGGGGCAGGTACGACCCGTCCAGAAAGGGACGGGTTACACCCGAGCCCAGAGGGGTCCGATATCCCAACGGGCACATTTAACGGAGCTGTTAGGGAGGCGTGGAACTCATCTGGCGGGGAGTGGGGCGGATGGGAACCGGAGTGATAGGGCTGGGGAAGGGGGGAGAAACCCCCATCCCAGACAGAGGCGGGACCAGTCCCCGTGCATCCGGGGGAAGTCGGTAGGGCCAGATCTCCTCAAAGCCCTGACGAGATAGAGCCCCTGGTCTGCCTTCTTGGATGATCGACCAATAGACGACAGACAGTAGGTGCAGGAGTCGGCCATTCGGCCCTTCGAGCCAGCCCCGCCATTCACTGTGATCCTGGCTGATCATCCACAATCAGTACCCCGTTCCTGCCCTCTCCCCATATCCCTCGACCCCGCTATCTATAAGAGCTCTATCTAACTCTCTCCTGAATGCATCCAGAGACTTGGCCTCCACTGCCTTCTGGGGCAGAGCATTCCACAGATCCACCACTCTCTGGGTGAAAAGGTTTCTCCGCATCTACATTCCAAATGGCCGACCCCTTATTCTTAAACTGTGGCCTCTGGTTCGGGACTCACCCATCAGCGGGAACATGCTTCCTGCCTCCAGCGTGTCCAATCCCTTAGTAATCTTATGTGTTTCAATCAGATCCCCTCTCATCCTTCTAAATTCCAGTGTGTACAAGCCCAGTCGCTCCCATCATTCAACATATGACAGTCCCGCCATTCCGGGAATTAACCTCGTGAACCTACGCTGCACTCCCTCATTAGCAAGAATGTCCTTCCTCAAATTTGGAGACCAGAACTGCACACAATACTCCAGGTGGGGTCTCACCAGGGCCCTGTACAGCTGCAGAAGGACCTCTTTACTCCTATACTCAATTCCTCTTGTTATAAAGGCCAGCATGCCATTTGCTTTCTTCGCGGCCTGCTGTACCTGCATGCTTGCTTTCATTGACTGATGTACAAGAACACCTAGATCTCGTTGTACTTCCCCTTTTCCTAACTTGACTCCATTTAGATAGTAATCTGCCTTCCTGTTCCTGCCACCAAAGTGGATAACCTCACTTTTATCCACATTAAACTGCATCTGCCATACACTTGCCCTCTCACCCAACCTGTCCAAGTCACCCTGCATTCTCATAACATCCTCCTGACATTTCACACTGCCACCCAGCTTAAAAATTTAAAAGCGACCGATTGTTGGGGAGGGGGGGGAATAACCGGGGGCCCCGGGGGGGGGGGGGGGGGAGAGAGAGAGAGAACTTTCGCGCTCCTGGTGGGCTGCGGTGGGAATTGAACCTGGGTCGACAGTACCAGAGAGCTACCGCGGCACCTCTCAGTCGGAGGGGTGTGCAACGGGAGAAACTTCAAAAAAATAGGAGCAGGGGTCGCCCATTAAACCCGTCGAGCCTGCCCCGCCGTTCAGTGAGTTCATGGCTGGTCTGACCGTAAACTCAGCTGCACCCGCCTCCCCTTTCCCCCACGACCCTCAATCCCCCCGACTCTGTCAACATCTACCCGACCTAGTCCAAAATATATTCACTGAGGCAGCCCCCTCTCCTTCACGGGGCAGGGAATTCCACAGATTCACCGCTCTCTGGGGAAAAGCAGTTCCTCTTCGTCTCCGTCCTCAATCTTCCCCCCCCCCCCCCACCCCCGAATCTTCCGGCTGTCTCCCCTCGCTCTCCTCTCACCCACCGGTGGAAACCACTTTCCTGCCTCTATCTAACTTTGTATGTTTCTGTAAGATCCCCTCTCCTCCTTCTGCATTCCAGAGAGTACAGTCCCGGGTGACTCTGTCTCTCCTCACAGTCCAACCCCCTCATCCCTGGAATCACCCTGGTGAATCTCCCCTGCACTGCCCCCAAAGTCAGTCTGTCCTCCCTCGAGTCAGGAGAGCAGGTGGATGGGACGGGGCAGATTAATGGTCGGCATGGACTAGATGGGCCAAAGGGTCTGTTTCTGTTCTGTAGTGTTCTATGGTCTCTGTCTAAGGAATATCCACCGTCCGCCTTCTTAACCACAGAGTCAACCTGCGCAGCTGCTTTGAGCGTCCTATGGACTCGGACCCCAGGATCCCTCTGATCCTCCACACTGACAAGTCTTACTATTACCATTTAGGTCAGAGAGACTGGGCTTGTACATGCTGGAATTAAGGAGATTGTGAGGGGATCTGATTGAAACATATAAGATCAATGCCTCTCATCATCTCGTACCCCTCTATCGGGTCACCTCTCACCCTCCGTCGCTCCGAGGAGAAAAGGCCGAGTTCACTCAACCTATTCTCACAGGGCACGCTCCCCAATCCAGGCAACAGCCTTGTAAATCTCCTCCGCACCCTTTCTATGGTTTCCACGTCCTTCCTGTAGTGAGGCGACCAGAACTGAGCAGAGTACTCCAAGTGGGGTCTGACCAGGGTCCTATAGAGCTGTAACATTACCCCTCGGCTCCTAAACTCAATCCAGGCAACATCCTTGTAAATCTCCTCCGCACCCTTTCTATGGTTTCCACGTCCTTCCTGTAGTGAGGTGACCAGAACTGAGCACAGTACTCCAAGTGGGGTCTGACCAGGGTCCTATAGAGCTGTAACATTACCCCTCGGCTCCTAAACTCAATCCAGGCAACATCCTTGTAAATCTCCTCCGCACCCTTTCTATGGCTTCCACGTCCTTCCTGTAGTGAGGCGACCAGAACTGAGCACAGTACTCCAAGTGGGGTCTGACCAGGGTCCTATAGAGCTGTAACATTACCTCTCGGCTCCTGAACTCAATCCCACGATCGATGAAGACCAACACACCGTCCGCCTTCTTAACCACAGAGTCAACCTGCGCAGCTGATTTGAGCGTCCTATGGACTCGGACCCCAGGATCCCTCTGATCCTCCACACTGACAAGAGTCTTACCATTACCATTTAGGTCAGAGAGACTGGGCTTGTACACGCAGGAATTAAGGAGATTGAGAGGGGATCTGATTGCAACATATAAGATTATTAAGGGATTGGGCAAGATAGAGGCAGGAAATATGTCCCAGATGCTGGGAGAGTCCAGTACCAGAGGGCATGGTTTGAGAATAAGGGGTAGGTCATTTAGGACAGAGTTAAGGAGAAACTTCTTCTCCCAGAGAGTTGTGGGGGTCTGGAATGCACTGCCTCGGAAGGCAGTGGAGGCCAATTCTCTGGATGCTTTCAAGAAGGAGCTAGATAGGTGTCTTATGGATAGGGGAATCAAGGGAAATGGGGACAAGGCAGGAACCGGGTATTGATAGTAGATGATCAGTCATGATCTCAGAATGGCGGTGCAGGCTCGAGGGGCCGAATGGTCTACTTCTGCACCTATTGTCTATTGTCTATAACATTTCCTCCCAATTCATACAAATACACCGTCCGCCTTCTAACCCTATCTAACTGTGTCTTAAATATATTCACTGAGGCAGCCCCCTCTGCTTCACGGGGCAGGGAATTCCACAGATTCACCGGTCTCTGGGGAAAAGCAGTTCCTCTTCCGTCCTAAATCTTCCCCTCCCCACCCCGCGAATCTTCCGGCTGTCTCCCCTCGCTCTCGTCTCACCCACCGGTGGAAACCACTTTCCTGCCTCCATCTTATCCGTCCCTGTCACAATTTGATATGTTTCTATCAGACAACACGAGTGAATCTGCAGACGCTGGAAATAAATTTTTAAAAAGAAACACGAAATGCTGGCAGAACTCGGCAGGCCAGACGGCGTCTGCGGGAGGAGGGAGTGACGACGTTTCGGGCCGAAACCCTTCATCAGGAGTGGAGTAACGTGGGAAGGTCGAGGGGGGATAAGAAGTGGGGGGAGGGAGGGATGAAGTAGAGAGCTGTGAATTGATAGGCTGGAGGGAATTGGGCTGGTGGGGGGGGGGGAAGGTGGGCAATTATGGGAAATAAAAGCAAAAGAAAGGTAGGGAGATTATAGTGGGGGGGGAGAGAGAAAGAGAACCAGACTGAAATAATAGATAGGGATGGGGGTAAGGGGGGGGGCAGGGGTATCAACGGAGGTCAGTGAGTTGGGATGTTCATGCTGGCAGGTAGGAGGTTGCCTAGGTGGGAGATAAGGTATTGCTCCATCGACCTGCGCGTGGCCTCATCTTGACGGTAGAGGAGGCCACGGACAGACAAGCTTGCAGAGAGATTTAGGCCAGTTCGAAGAGTGGGCTGAACGATGGCAGATGGAGTTTAATGCTGATCAGTGTGAGGTGCTACATTTTGGTGGGAATAATCAAAACAGGACATACATGGTAAATGGTCGGGCATTGAGGAACGCAGTAGAACAGAGTGATCTGGGAATAATGGTGCATAGTTCCCTGAAGGTGGAATCTCGTGTGGATAGGGTGGTGAAGAAAGCTTTTGGTATTCTGGCCTTTATAAATCAGAGCATTGAGTACAGAAGTTGGGATGTAACGTTAAAATTGTACAAGGCGTTGGTGAGGCCGAATTTGGAGTATTGTGTACAGTTCTGGTCAATGAATTATAGGAAAGATGTCAACAAATTAGAGAGAGTACAGAGGAGATTTACTAGAATGTTACCTGGGTTTCAGCACCTGAGTCACAGGGAAAGTTTGAACAAGTTAGGTCTTTATTCTTTGGAGCGTAGAAGGTTGGGTGGGAGGTGAGGGGAAAAGGTAGGAGGAGGGGTGGGAAGTGAGGGGATGAGGTAGGAGGAGGGGTGGGAAGTGAGGGGAAGAGGTAGGAGGACGGATGAGGGGTTGAGATAGGATGAGGGGTGAGGGGATGAGGGGATGGGAAGAGGTAGGAGGAGGGGTGAGGGGAAGAGATAGGAGGGGTGAGGGGGAGAGGGAGGAGGAGGGGTGAGGGGGAGAGGTAGGAGGAGGGGTGAGGGGGAGAGGTAGGAGGAGGGGTGAGGGGGAGAGGTAGGAGGAGGGGTGAGGGGGAGAGGTAGGAGGAGGGGTGAGGGGGAGAGGTAGGAGGAGGGGTGAGGGGGAGAGGTAGGAGGAGGGGTGAGGGGGAGAGGTAGGAGGAGGGGTGAGGGGGAGAGGTAGGAGGAGGGGTGAGGGGAAGAGGTAGGAGGAGGGGTGAGGGGAAGAGGTAGGAGGAGGGGTGAGGGGAAGAGGTAGGAGGAGGGGTAAGGGGGAGAGGGGTGAGGGAAGAGGTAAAAGGTAAGGAGGAGGGGTGAGGGGAAGAGGTAGGAGGAGGGGTGAGGGGAAGAGGTAGGAGGAGGGGTGAGGGGAAGAGGTAGGAGGAGGGGTGAGGGGAAGAGGTAGGAGGAGGGGTGAGGGGAAGAGGTAGGAGGAGGGGTGAGGGGAAGAGGTAGGAGGAGGGGTGAGGGGTTGAGATAGGAGGAGGGGTGAGGGGAAGAGGTAGGAGGAGGGGTAAGGGGGTAGGAGGAGGGGTAAGGGGGAGAGGGGTGAGGGAAAGAGGTAGGAGGAGGGGTGAGGGGAAGAGGTAGGAGGAGGGGTGAGGGGAAGAGGTAGGAGGAGGGGTGAGGGGAAGAGGTAGGAGGAGGGGTGAGGGGAAGAGGTAGGAGGAGGGTGAGGGGAAGAGGTAGGAGGAGGGGTGAGGGGAAGAGGTAGGAGGAGGGGTGAGGGGAAGAGGTAGGAGGAGGGGTGAGGGGAAGAGGTAGGAGGAGGGGTGAGGGGAAGAGGTAGGAGGAGGGGTGAGGGGAAGAGGTAGGAGGAGGGGTGAGGGGAAGAGGTAGGAGGAGGGGTAAGGGGAAGAGGTAGGAGGAGGGGTAAGGGGAGAGGGGTGAGGGAAAGAGGTAGGAGGAGGGGTGAGGGGAAGAGGTAGGAGGAAGGGTGAGGGGAAGAGGTAGGAGGAGGGGTGAGGGGAAGAGGTAGGAGGAGGGGTGAGGGGAAGAGGTAGGAGGAGGGGTGAGGGGAAGAGGTAGGAGGAGGGGTGAGGGGAAGAGGTAGGAGGAGGGGTGAGGGGAAGAGGTAGGAGGAGGGGTGAGGGGAAGAGGTAGGAGGAGGGGTGAGGGGAAGAGGTAGGAGGAGGGCTGAGGGGAACCCCACCCTCACTCACCCCAGACACTCCCCGCCCAGCGGGTACAGGTCGACGCAGCTCTCCTCCGGGTTGGTCGGCGGCGACGGCGGGGGCGGGTCCATGGCCAGCGGCCTGATGTGATTGGCTGAGCCGGTGCCCATCACGTCCGGGGGGAGGGTCGCCCTGCGCAGCGGGGGCGGGCTCTCCAGCTGGGGGGGCTCGGGCGGGGCAAAGAGACCCCCGGGGTGGGGCGCCCCCTCGGAGCAGGGAGGGGGCTCCGGTCCTGTTCGGGGTTAGGGGAGGGGGGAGAGAGAGAGGGGGATAGGAGGGGAGGGGGAGAGAGAGGGATAGGAGGGGAGGGGGAGAGAGAGGGATAGGAGGGGAGGGGGAGAGAGAGAGAGGGATAGGAGGGGAGGGGGAGAGAGAGAGAGGGATAGGAGGGGAGGGGTGAGAGAGGGGGATAGGAGGGGAGGGGTGAGTGAGAGGGATAGGAGGGTAGGGGGAGAGAGAGGGATAGGAGGGGAGGGGGGAGAGAGAGGGGGATAGGAGGGGAGGGGGAGAGAGAGGGGGATAGGAGGGGAGGGGTGAGAGAGGGGGATAGGAGGGGAGGGGTGAGTGAGAGGGGTAGGAGGGTAGGGGGAGAGAGGGGGATAGGAGGGGAGGGGTGAGAGAGAGGGATAGGAGGGGAGGGGGGAGAGAGAGAGAGGGATAGGAGGGGAGGGGTGAGAGGGGGAGATGGATGGGGCAGAGGGGAGGGAGGGGGAGAGGGGAGAGAGAGGGTGAAGGGCAGAGGGGAGTGAGAGGGAGAGAGGGTGGGGAGGGGGAGGGAAGGCGAGGGGCAGGGGGGAGAGGGAAGAGGGGGAAAGAGGGAGAGGAAGGGGAAAAGAAAGAGGAAGAGAGAGTTTACCAGAGGCTCTGTCCATTTCTTTCGGAGAGGTAGGGGGAGCGGAGGGAATCACAGAGAGAAAAGGGAGGGCAGGGATTGGAGGTGGGAGGGAGCCAAAGGGTGGTGTTGGGGGGGGTTTGAGGAGGGAGGCCTCCTCACCTGTAGCTGAGATCCATCGCTGTGGCTCCACAGACGGGTTTGGCTGGGTGCTGTGAAAGAGAGAGAGAGAGAGAGAGAGTGAGGGAGAGAGAGGGGGGAGAGGGAGTAGGAAGGGGAGAGGTAGTTCCGGAGCGAGGGTGGGATGAACGGCAGGGAGGATGGGGAGCAGTTACCTCTGGTAGGCAGTGCTGAGGGTGAAGGTGAGGGGGAAGGGCCCGAGGGAGGGGCCCGGCCCCAGCCCCAGCCCCTGGCAGCCCGGCCCTGCCCTCGACAGGAAGCGGGAGGGCTTCTCGTTGCTCCGCTCCGCCTTCCTCCACTTTGCCCGGCGATTCTGGAACCAGACCTGAGAGGGAGCAGAGGGGGCTGAGGTTAGAGCGAGTGAGGATGAGGGGAGAGGGGTCAGACTGAGCGAGGGGAGGGGAGAGGGGTCAGACTGAGCGAGGGGAGGGGAGAGGGGTCAGACTGAGCGAGGGGAGGGGAGAGGGGTCAGACTGAGCGAGGGGAGGGGAGAGGGGTCAGACTGAGCGAGGGGAGGGGAGAGGGGTCAGACTGAGCGAGGGGAGGGGAGAGGGGTCAGACTGAGCGAGGGGAGGGGAGAGGGGTCAGACTGAGCGAGGGGAGAGGGGTCAGACTGAGCGAGGGGAGAGGGGTCAGACTGAGCGAGGGGAGAGGGGTCAGACTGAGCGAGGGGAGAGGGGTCAGACTGAGCGAGGGGAGGGGAGAGGGGTCAGACTGAGCGAGGACGAGGGGAGAGGGGTCAGACTGAGCGAGGGGAGAGGAGAGGGGTCAGACTGAGAGAGGGGAGAGGAGAGGGGTCAGACTGAGAGAGGACGAGGGGAGAGGGGTCAGACTGAGCGAGGGGAGAGGGGTCAGACTGAGCGAGGGGAGAGGGGTCAGACTGAGCGAGGGGAGAGGGGTCAGACTGAGCGAGGGGAGGGGAGAGGGGTCAGACTGAGAGAGGACGAGGGAGAGGGGTCAGACTGAGCGAGGGGAGAGGGGTCAGACTGAGAGAGGACGAGGGGAGAGGGGTCAGACTGAGCGAGGGGAGGGGAGAGGGGTCAGACTGAGAGAGGGGAGGGGAGAGGGGTCAGACTGAGCGAGGGGAGAGGGGTCAGACTGAGCGAGGGGAGAGGAGAGGGGTCAGACAGAGGGGAGGGGAGAGGGGTCAGACTGAGCGAGGGAGAGGGGTCAGACTGAGCGAGGGGAGAGGGGTCAGACTGAGCGAGGGGAGGGGGGTCAGACTGAGCGAGGGGAGGGGGGTCAGACTGAGCGAGGGAGGGGGGTCAGACTGAGCGAGGGGAGGGGGGTCAGACTGAGCGAGGGGAGGGGGGTCAGACTGAGCGAGGGGAGGGGGGTCAGACTGAGCGAGGGGAGGGGGGTCAGACTGAGCGAGGGGAGGGGGGTCAGACTGAGCGAGGGGAGGGGGGTCAGACTGAGCGAGGGGAGAGGGGTCAGACTGAGCGAGGGGAGAGGGGTCAGACTGAGCGAGGGGAGGGAGAGGGTCAGACTGAGCGAGGGGAGGGGAGAGGGGTCAGACTGAGCGAGGGGAGGGGAGAGGGGTCAGACTGAGCGAGGGGAGGGGAGAGGGGTCAGACTGAGCGAGGGGAGGGGAGAGGGGTCAGACTGAGCGAGGGGAGGGGAGAGGGGTCAGACTGAGCGAGGGGAGGGGAGAGGGGTCAGACTGAGCGAGGGGAGGGGAGAGGGGTCAGACTGAGCGAGGGGAGGGGAGAGGGGTCAGACTGAGCGAGGGGAGGGGAGAGGGGTCAGTGAGCGAGGGGAGGGGAGGGGTCAGACTGAGCGAGGGGAGGGGAGGGGTCAGACTGAGCGAGGGGAGGGGAGGGGTCAGACTGAGCGAGGGGAGGGGAGGGGTCAGACTGAGCGAGGGGAGGGGAGGGGTCAGACTGAGCGAGGGGAGGGGAGGGGTCAGACTGAGCGAGGGGAGGGGAGGGGTCAGACTGAGCGAGGGGAGGGGAGGGGTCAGACTGAGCGAGGGGAGGGGAGGGGTCAGACTGAGCGAGGGGAGGAGAGGGGTCAGACTGAGCGAGGGGAGGGGAGGGGTCAGACTGAGCGAGGGGAGGAGAGGGGTCAGACTGAGCGAGGGGAGGAGAGGGGTCAGACTGAGCGAGGGGAGGAGAGGGGTCAGACTGAGCGAGGGGAGGAGAGGGGTCAGACTGAGCGAGGGGAGGAGAGGGGTCAGACTGAGCGAGGGGAGGGGAGGGGTCAGACTGAGCGAGGGGAGGGGAGGGGTCAGACTGAGCGAGGGGAGGGGAGGGGTCAGACTGAGCGAGGGGGAGGGGAGGGGTCAGACTGAGCGAGGGGAGGGGAGGGGTCAGACTGAGCGAGGGGAGGAGAGGGGTCAGACTGAGAGGGGGGGGAGAGGGTCAGACTGAGAGGGGAGGGGAGAGGGTCAGACTGAGAGGGGAGGGGAGAGGGTCAGACTGAGAGGAGAGGGGAGAGGGTCAGACTGAGAGGGGAGGGAGAGGGTCAGACTGAGAGGGGAGGGGAGAGGGTCAGACTGAGAGGGGGGGAGAGGGTCAGACTGAGAGGGGAGGAGAGGGGTCAGACTGAGCGAGGGGAGGAGAGGGGTCAGACAGCGAGGGGAGGAGAGGGGTCAGACTGAGCGAGGGAGGAGAGGGGTCAGACTGAGAGAGGGGAGGAGAGGGGTCAGACTGAGAGAGGGGGGGAGAGGGTCAGACTGAGAGGGGAGGAGAGGGGTCAGACTGAGCGAGGGGAGGAGAGGGGTCAGACTGAGAGAGGGGAGGAGAGGGGTCAGACTGAGAGAGGGGAGGAGAGGGGTCAGACTGAGAGAGGGGAGGAGAGGGGTCAGACTGAGAGAGGGGAGGAGAGGGGTCAGACTGAGCGAGGGGAGAGGGGTCAGACTGAGCGAGGGGAGAGGGGTCAGACTGAGCGAGGGGAGAGGGGTCAGACTGAGCGAGGGGAGGGGAGAGGGGTCAGACTGAGCGAGGGGAGGGGAGAGGGGTCAGACTGAGCGAGGGGAGGGGAGAGGGGTCAGACTGAGCGAGGGGAGGGGAGAGGGGTCAGACTGAGCGAGGGGAGGGGAGAGGGGTCAGACTGAGCGAGGGGAGGGGAGAGGGGTCAGACTGAGCGAGGGGAGGGGAGAGGGGTCAGACTGAGCGAGGGGAGGGGAGAGGGGTCAGACTGAGCGAGGGGAGGGGAGAGGGGTCAGACTGAGCGAGGGGAGGGGAGAGGGGTCAGACTGAGCGAGGGGAGGGGAGAGGGGTCAGACTGAGCGAGGGGAGGGGAGAGGGGTCAGACTGAGCGAGGGGAGGGGAGAGGGGTCAGACTGAGCGAGGGGAGGGAGAGGGGTCAGACTGAGCGAGGGGAGGGGAGAGGGGTCAGACTGAGCGAGGGGAGGGGAGAGGGGTCAGTGAGCGAGGGGAGGGGAGAGGGGTCAGACTGAGCGAGGGGAGGGGAGAGGGGTCAGACTGAGCGAGGGGAGGGGAGAGGGGTCAGACTGAGCGAGGGGAGGGGAGAGGGGTCAGACTGAGCGAGGGGAGGGGAGAGGGGTCAGACTGAGCGAGGGGAGGGGAGAGGGGTCAGTGAGCGAGGGGAGGGGAGGGGTCAGTGAGCGAGGGGAGGGGAGGGGTCAGTGAGCGAGGGGAGGGGAGAGGGGTCAGACTGAGCGAGGGGAGGGGAGGGGTCAGACTGAGCGAGGGGAGGGGAGGGGTCAGACTGAGCGAGGGGAGGGGAGGGGTCAGACTGAGCGAGGGGAGGGGAGGGGTCAGACTGAGCGAGGGGAGGGGAGGGGTCAGACTGAGCGAGGGGAGGGGAGGGGTCAGACTGAGCGAGGGGAGGAGAGGGGTCAGACTGAGCGAGGGGAGGAGAGGGGTCAGACTGAGCGAGGGGAGGAGAGGGGTCAGACTGAGCGAGGGGAGGAGAGGGGTCAGACTGAGCGAGGGGAGGAGAGGGGTCAGACTGAGCGAGGGGAGGAGAGGGGTCAGACTGAGCGAGGGGAGGAGAGGGGTCAGACTGAGCGAGGGGAGGAGAGGGGTCAGACTGAGCGAGGGGAGGAGAGGGGTCAGACTGAGCGAGGGGAGGAGAGGGGTCAGACTGAGCGAGGGGAGGAGAGGGGTCAGACTGAGCGAGGGGAGGGGAGGGGTCAGACTGAGCGAGGGGAGGGGAGGGGTCAGACTGAGCGAGGGGAGGGGAGGGGTCAGACTGAGCGAGGGGAGGGGAGGGGTCAGACTGAGCGAGGGGAGGAGAGGGGTCAGACTGAGAGGGGGGGGAGAGGGTCAGACTGAGAGGGGAGGGGAGAGGGTCAGACTGAGAGGGGAGGGGAGAGGGTCAGACTGAGAGGGGAGGGGAGAGGGTCAGACTGAGAGGGGAGGGGAGAGGGTCAGACTGAGAGGGGAGGGGAGAGGGTCAGACTGAGAGGGGAGGGGAGAGGGTCAGACTGAGAGGGGGGGAGAGGGTCAGACTGAGAGGGGAGGAGAGGGGTCAGACTGAGCGAGGGGAGGAGAGGGGTCAGACTGAGCGAGGGGAGGAGAGGGGTCAGACTGAGAGAGGGGAGGAGAGGGGTCAGACTGAGAGAGGGGGGGAGAGGGTCAGACTGAGAGGGGAGGAGAGGGGTCAGACTGAGCGAGGGGAGGAGAGGGGTCAGACTGAGAGAGGGGAGGAGAGGGGTCAGACTGAGAGAGGGGAGGGGAGAGGGGTCAGACTGAGCGAGGGGAGAGGAGGGGAGAGACTGTGAGGGGAGAGTGAGCGAGGGGAGGGGAGAGGAGTCGGAGTGAGCGAGGGGGATGGTGTGCGAGTTTGAGTGAGGGAGGAGGGAGAGAGACAGGGGGGAGGGGAGGGGTCAGAGGGACGAGCGACGGTTGTTCTGACGGACGGGGCGGAGGGGAGCGCTCACCATGATCTTCTGCGGCGTGACGCCCACCTGCCGGGCAATCTCCCTCCGCTTCTCGCTGTCCGGGTAGTGGTCATCGTGGAAGACCGTCTCCAGCCGCTGCAGTTGCTCTGGGGGGGGAAGCGAGGGACGAGGGAGGGAGGGTGGAAGAGAATGAGAGGCTGGTCCTCCTCCTCCCCTCCCTCGCCGCTCCCCATCCCCTCTCCACCCGTCATCTACCTGCCGTGTACAGCGTCCGGGATTTCTTCCTCGGTGGCTCCCAGCCGGTGTCCGGCCCCTGGGGCCGCGGCGCGCGGGCGGGCCCCGGGGCCGGTGGTTCCAGTTCGGCTCCGGGAGACGGCTGGACGGAGGGGAGGCGGGCCGACACCTCGTCCGCCCGGTGGCCCCGATCCACCTCCGCTCCCGGCTCTCCGGGGGGGCCATCGCTTCGGGACCCCTCCAGGCTGGCCTCTGCTGGGGAGGAAAAGGGAGAGTGGGAAGACGGAGCGAGGGGGAGACCCCTCCCTCGAAACGGAGGGTGAATCGAGCGGCAGGTCGCGGCCTTCTGGAGGTTGGGGGTGACCTCTGAAACTTGGACCATCTCCGACAGAACGGAAAATCTGACAACATGAAAACAGTTTGGGACGGCCCAGCCCGTCACGGGTAAATCCCTCCCCACCGTCGACAAAATCGACAGGAAACGCTGTCGCAGGAAAGCAGAGGGGACCCCACCACCCAGGACACGCTCTCTTCTCACTGCTGACATCAGGAAGGAGGTACAGGAGCCTCAGGACCCACACCACCAGGTTCAGGGACAGTTCTCCCCTCAACCATCAGGAAGGAGGTACAGGAGCCTCAGGACCCACACCACCAGGTTCAGGGACAGTTATCACCCCTCAACCATCAGGAAGGAGGTACAGGAGCCTCAGGACCCACACCACCAGGTTCAGGGACAGTTATCACCCCTCAACCATCAGGAAGGAGGTACAGGAGCCTCAAGACCTACACTACCAGGTTCAGGGACAGTTATTACCCCTCAACCATCAGGAAGGAGGTACAGAAACATCAGGACTCACACCTCCAGGTTCAGGGACAGTTCTCCCCTCAACCATCAGGAAGGAGGTACAGGAGCCTCAGGACCCACACCACCAGGTTCAGGGACAGTTATCACCCCTCAACCATCAGGAAGGAGGTACAGGAGCCTCAGGACCCACAGCACCAGGTTCAGGGACAGTTATCACCCCTCAACCATCAGGAAGGAGGTACAGGAGCCTCAGGACCCACAGCACCAGGTTCAGGAACAGTTACCACCCCTCAACCATCAGGAAGGAGGTACAGGAGCCTCAGGACCCACAGCACCAGGTTCAGGGACAGTTCTCCCCTCAACCATCAGGAAGGAGGTACAGGAGCCTCAGGACCCACACCACCAGGTTCAGGGACAGTTATCACCCCTCAACCATCAGGAAGGAGGTACAGGAGCCTCAGGACCCACACCACCAGGTTCAGGGACAGTTATCACCCCTCAACCATCAGGAAGGAGGTACAGGAACCTCAGGACCCACACCACCAGGTTCAGGGACAGTTATCACCCCTCAACCATCAGGAAGGAGGTACAGGAGCCTCAAGACCTACACTACCAGGTTCAGGGACAGTTATTACCCCTCAACCATCAGGAAGGAGGTACAGAAACATCAGGACTCACACCTCCAGGTTCAGGGACAGTTCTCCCCTCAACCATCAGGAAGGAGGTACAGGAGCCTCAGGACCCACACCACCAGGTTCAGGGACAGTTATCACCCCTCAACCATCAGGAAGGAGGTACAGGAGCCTCAGGACCCACAGCACTAGGTTCAGGGACAGTTATCACCCCTCAACCATCAGGAAGGAGGTACAGGAGCCTCAGGACCCACAGCACTAGGTTCAGGAACAGTTACCACCCCTCAACCATCAGGAAGGAGGTACAGGAGCCTCAGGACCCACAGCACCAGGTTCAGGGACAGTTATTAGTTATTAGTTATACAGTTATTCAGGGACAGGGGTGAGAGTGGAGGGAGGGGGGAGGGTGGACGGACAGAGGGAGGTAGTGGAGAGGAGTGGAGCGAGGTAGGGTGGGGGAGGAGCTCGGGGAACTGGGGATAGCGCGGGGGTAGAGAGAGAGAGGAGAGGATACAGAGGGAAGGGGTGAGGGGATTGAGGAGGGTGTGGGAGCGAGGGGGAAGGGGAGACGGGGAGAGATTGCGGGGTTAGAGAGAGGGAGGGGAGAGGTAGGTGGAGGGAGGACGAGGGAGTATCAGTGTGTGTTCATCCCCTCCAACAGCTTCCCACCCGCCTATCCGTCTCCGAAACCCCTGATGCCCTACCCCTCCACATCTCGGGGCATCTCCCCATCCGGAAACTCCATCTCCCTGCTGCCACCCTCGCTCCCAAACTCCTCACCTCCCTCTATCCCCCCCCCATCTCTTCCCCTCCCTCTCCCTCACCTCCCCCTCACTCTCCTCATCCTCTCCCACAATCTGCTCCGTTACCTGAGGGTGGGGACACGTTCCCGGTACTGGGACGTCCGGGGGGATCCTGCATCGCGGGGGAGGCTGAGGAATCGCCGGCCGAGACGGGGAGAGGGGTTGTGGGGGGGTCCCAGAGGGTGGGACGGAGACCCGGCCTCCCGTGCAGAGAGAGAAACCCCTCCACACCTCCTCACTCCGAGCCGTGTCCCTGTGTTAATGAGGCCCGTAAACACTTGCAGCTGAGCCGGGTCAGGGACGGGACGGGAGGCTGGAAAACTCACCCAGCTCACTTCAGAGTCCCACCACCCTCCGGGGGAAACCGTCGCCCCTCGGGTCCCTCTCCCCCCCTCACCTCAACCCTGTGCCCTCTGGTTCTCGATTCCCCGACCCTGGGGAAAAGGCTGTGCACACTCACCCTATCTGTGCCCCTGGTGGTTTTATACCCCTCTGTAAGGCCACCCCTACCCTCCAGGGAATAAAATCCCAACCTCCCTCCGTAACTCAGTCCCTCCAGTCCCAGCAACAGCCTCGTAAACCTCCCTCCGAGTGGGGGTAGAGAGAGAGAGAGGGGGGGTAGAGAGAGAGAGAGGGGGGTAGAGAGAGAGAGAGGGGGGTAGAGAGAGAGAGAGGGGGGTAGAGAGAGAGAGGGGGAGAGATGGAGAGTGATAAACATAGAGGGAGAGAGAGAGGGAGAGATGGAGAGTGATAAACATAGAGGGAGAGAGAGAGGGAGAGATGGAGAGTGATAGAGAGAGAGAGAGGGGGAGTGATAAACAGAGAGAGAGAGAGAGAGAGAGAGATGGAGAGTGATAGAGAGGGAGAGAGAGAGAGATGGAGAGTGATAAACAGAGAGAGAGAGACAGGGAGAGATGGAGAATGATAGAGAGGGAGAGAGAGGGAGAGATGGAGAGTGATAAACAGAGAGAGAGAGAGGGAGAGATGGAGAGTGATAAACAGAGAGAGAGAGACAGGGAGAGATGGAGAGTGATAAACAGAGAGAGGGAGAGATGGAGAATGATAAACAGAGAGAGAGATGGAGAGTGATAAACAGAGAGAGAGAGGGAGAGATGGAATGATAAACAGAGAGAGGGAGAGATGGAGAGTGATAAACAGAGAGGGAGAGATGGAGAATGATAAACAGAGAGAGAGAGAGAGATGGAGAGTGATAAACAGAGAGAGAGAGGGAGAGATGGAGAGTGATAAACAGAGAGAGAGAGAGGGAGATGGAGAATGATAAACAGAGAGAGAGAGAGGGACAGATGGAGAGTGATAAACACAGAGAGAGAGGGAGAGATGGAGAGTGATAAACAGAGAGAGAGAGAGAGATGGAGAGTGATAAACACAGAGAGGGAGAGATGGAGAGTGATAAACAGAGAGAGAGAGGGAGAGATGGAGTGTGATAAACACAGAGAGAGAGAGAGGGAGAGATGGAGAGTGATAAACACAGAGAGGGAGAGAAGGAGAGATGGAGAGTGATAAACAGAGAGAGAGAGAGAGACAGGGAGAGATGGAGAGTGATAAACAGAGAGAGAGAGGGAGAGATGGAGTGTGATAAACACAGAGAGAGAGAGACAGGGAGAGATGGAGAGTGATAAACAGAGAGAGAGTGATAGGGAGAGATGGAGAGTGATAAACAGAGAGAGAGAGGGAGAGATGGAGAGATAAACAGAGAGAGAGAGACGGAGAGATGGAGAGTGATAAACACAGAGAGAGACAGGGAGAGATGGAGAGTGATAAACAGAGAGAGAGAGACAGGGAGAGATGGAGAGTGATAAACAGAGAGGGAGAGAGACAGGGAGAGATGGAGAGTGATAAACAGAGTGGGAGAGAGAGGGAGAGATGGAGAGTGATAAACAGAGAGAGAGTGACAGGGAGAGATGGAGAATGATAAACACAGAGTGGGAGAGACAGGGAGAGATGGAGAGTGATAAACAGAGAGAGAGAGAGACAGGGCGAGATGGAGAGTGATAAACACAGAGAGACAGGGAGAGATGGAGAGTGATAAACAGAGAGAGAGTGATAGGGAGAGATGGAGAGTGATAAACAGAGAGAGAGAGAGAGATGGAGAGTGATAAACAGAGAGAGCGAGAAACAGGGAGAGATGGAGAGTGATAAACAGAGAGAGAGTGATAGGGAGAGATGGAGTGATAAAGAGAGAGAGGGTGGAGAGAGATGGAGAGTGATAAACACAGAGTGGGAGAGATGGAGAGTGATAAACACAGAGCGAGAGAGGGAGAGATGGAGAGTGATAAACACAGAGAGACAGGGAGAGATGGAGAGTGATAAACATAGAGTGATAGGGAGAGATGGTGTGATAGAGAGAGACAGAGAGAGAGAGAGGGAGAGATGGAGAGTGATAAACAGAGAGAGAGGGAGAGATGGAGAGTGATAAACAGAGAGAGAGAGAGGGAGAGATGGAGTGATAAACAGAGAGAGAGAGACAGGGAGAGATGGAGAATGATAAACAGAGAGAGAGGGAGAGATGGAGAGTGATAAACAGAGAGAGAGACAGGGAGAGATGGAGAGTGATAAACAGAGAGAGAGACAGGGAGAGATGGAGAGTGATAAACAGAGAGAGAGAGACAGGGAGAGATGGAGAATGAGAGAGGGAGAGAGAGGGAGAGATGGAGAGTGATAAACAGAGAGAGAGAGAGACAGGGAGAGATGGAGAATGATAGAGAGGGAGAGAGAGGGAGAGATGGAGAGTGATAAACACAGAGAGATAGGGAGAGATGGAGAGTGATAAACATAGAGGGAGAGAGAGAGGGAGAGATGGAGAGTGATAGAGAGAGAGAGAGGGGGAGTGATAAACAGAGAGAGAGAGAGAGAGAGAGATGGAGAGTGATAGAGAGGGAGAGAGAGAGAGATGGAGAGTGATAAACAGAGAGAGAGAGACAGGGAGAGATGGAGAATGATAGAGAGGGAGAGAGAGGGAGAGATGGAGAGTGATAAACAGAGAGAGAGAGACAGGGAGAGATGGAGAGTGATAAACAGAGAGAGGGAGAGATGGAGAATGATAAACAGAGAGAGAGATGGAGAGTGATAAACAGAGAGAGAGAGGGAGAGATGGAATGATAAACAGAGAGAGGGAGAGATGGAGAGTGATAAACAGAGAGGGAGAGATGGAGAATGATAAACAGAGAGAGAGAGAGAGATGGAGAGTGATAAACAGAGAGAGAGAGGGAGAGATGGAGAGTGATAAACAGAGAGAGAGAGGGAGATGGAGAATGATAAACAGAGAGAGAGAGAGGGACAGATGGAGAGTGATAAACACAGAGAGAGAGGGAGAGATGGAGAGTGATAAACAGAGAGAGAGAGAGATGGAGAGTGATAAACACAGAGAGGGAGAGATGGAGAGTGATAAACAGAGAGAGAGAGGGAGAGATGGAGTGTGATAAACACAGAGAGAGAGAGAGGGAGAGATGGAGAGTGATAAACACAGAGAGGGAGAGAAGGAGAGATGGAGAGTGATAAACAGAGAGAGAGAGAGAGAGAGACAGGGAGAGATGGAGAGTGATAAACAGAGAGAGAGAGGGAGAGATGGAGTGTGATAAACACAGAGAGAGAGAGAGAAGGAGAGATGGAGAGTGATAAACAGAGAGAGAGAGAGAGAGAGAGACAGGGAGAGATGGAGTGATAAACAGAGAGAGAGGGAGAGATGGAGAGATAAACAGAGAGAGAGAGACGGAGAGATGGAGAGTGATAAACACAGAGAGAGACAGGGAGAGATGGAGAGTGATAAACAGAGAGGGAGAGAGACAGGGAGAGATGGAGAGTGATAAACAGAGTGGGAGAGAGAGGGAGAGATGGAGAGTGATAAACAGAGAGAGAGACAGGGAGAGATGGAGAATGATAAACACAGAGTGGGAGAGATGGAGAGTGATAAACAGAGAGAGAGAGACAGGGAGAGATGGAGAATGATAAAGAGAGAGAGGGAGAGATGGAGAGTGATAAACACAGAGAGAGAGAGACAGAGAGAGAGAGAGGGAGAGATGGAGAGTGATAAACACAGAGAGAGAGAGAGAGAGACGGAGAGATGGAGAGTGCTAAACACAGAGGGAGAGACGGAGAGATGGAGAGTGATAAAGAGAGAGAGAGAGAGGGGGGAGAGATGGTGTGATAGGGAGAGAGAGGGAGATTTGAAGTGATAAACAGAGAGAGAGACAGGGAGAGATGGAGAGTGATAAACACAGAGAGGGAGAGAGAGGGAGAGATGGAGAGTGATAAACACAGGGAGAGAGAGACAGGGAGAGATGGAGAGTGATAAACAGAGAGAGAGAGACAGGGAGAGATGGAGAGTGATAAACAGAGAGAGAGAGAGAGAGAGAGAGAGAGGGAGAGATGGAGAGTGATAAACACAGAGAGAGAGAGAGAGAGAGAGAGAGAGACAGAGAGATGGAGAGTGCTAAACACAGAGGGAGAGACGGAGAGATGGAGAGTGATAAAGAGAGAGAGAGAGGGGGGAGAGATGGTGTGATAGGGAGAGAGAGGGAGATTTGAAGTGATAAACAGAGAGAGAGACAGGGAGAGATGGAGAGTGATAAACACAGGGAGAGAGAGACAGGGAGAGATGGAGAGTGATAAACAGAGAGAGAGAGAGGGAGAGATTGAGAGTGATAAACACAGAGGGAGAGATGGAGAGTGATAAAGAGAGAGAGAGAGGGGGGGAGAGATGGAGAGTGATAAACACAGAGAGGGAGAGAGGCAGGGAGAGATGGGGTGTGATAAACAGAGACAGAGACGGGGAGAGATGGGGAGTGATAAACAGAGAGAGAGACAGGGAGAGATGGAGAGTGATAAACACAGAGAGAGACAGGGAGAGATGGAGAGTGCTAAACAGAGAGAGAGAGAGAGAGAGTGAGAGAGTGATAATCACAGAAAGAGAGAGACAGGGAGAGATGGAGTGATAATCACAGATAGAGTGATAGGGAGAGAGAGAGAGTGAGAGTGATAATCACAGAAAGAGAGAGACAGGGAGAGATGGAGTGATAATCACAGATAGAGTGATAGGGAGAGATGGAGAGTGATAAACACAGAGAGAGTGATAGGGAGAGATGGAGTGATAGAGAGAGAGAGGGGAGAGATGGAGAGTGATAAAGAGAGAGAGGGAGAGTGATAATCACAGAAATAAAGGGACAGGGAGAGATCGAGAGTGATAATCAGAGAAAGAAAGAGACTGAGAGATGGAGTGATAAACAGACAGAGACAGGGAGAGATGGAGAGTGATAAACAGAGAGGAGAGACAGGGAGAGATGGAGAGTGATAGATAGATAGAGAGAGAGAGAGAGAGAGATAGAGAGAGAGAGAGAGAGAGATGGAGAGTGATAGAGAGAGAGAGAGAGTGATAGAGAGAGAGTGGGAGAGGTGGAGAGTGATAGAGAGGGAGAGATGGAGAGTGATGAACACAGAGAGAGAGAGTGATACTAAAGCTGAAGGGAGGGTAAGACGAAGGGACACACACCGATCCTCACAGAGCGATCGGAATTGGAGAGAGTGAGGAGTTTTGAGTTCCTGGGTGTGAAGGTCTCTGAGGATCTAATCTGGTCGCAACCTCCCGATCGACAGTCAGTCCTCCTTATCCGCGGATTCTGCATGCGCCGAGTCAACCAACCGCGGAGCGGCAGTACCCGGAAGTTCTCCCTCCAGCACTCGTTGCTTCAGCTTGTGCAGGCTATTTTTTCTTGTCAGTATTCCATAAGAAATACAGTATAACAACTATTTACGTAGGATTTACAGTGTATTGGGTTGTATAAATAATAAGTAGAGGCAGTCCCCGGGTTACGAACGAGTTCCATTCTTGAGTCCGTCTTTAAGTCGGATCGGGTACATCCGGTATTATTCAGCGTCAGTTAGTCAAACGTTTGTTTTAGTATATAGTACATATTTTACCTTTCCATGCATATAAAACACTTCAGAAACATACGTATTTCAATAATTAAACCACTGCGTTGCTATGTAATAATCGCAGCTTTCATCGGGGCAGGGCCTTTCACGTTCTCCATTGAAATTGTTCCGATCGTTGACCGACTGTAGCCGCACGCTTTTCCAGTGACCGATGGCGTTTCACCTCTTTCCCATCGCTTTAGTGCTTCCAGCTCATTTTCAATCGCGGTCGTGATTATTTTCGTGAGCAGTAAAACACCGCGGATTCGGAGCTCCACCGCCGGGTCCTAATCTCCACCGCACGGAGACACGCTGAATAATGTCCGGGGTTCCGCTGGGTCCTGAGGACCACCTCGCTGCGGCTGGCTGGTTACATAAGGGACTTGAGCATCCGCGTTTTTTTTACACGCTGTATCCGCAAAGCAAACAGTATTGTGAAGGACCCCACGACCCCTCATACAAACTCTTCTCCCTCCTGCCGTCTGGGTAAAGGCTCCGAAGCATTCGGGCTCTCACGACCAGACTGTGTAACAGTTTCTTCCCCCAAGCCATCCGACTCCTCAATACCCAGAGCCTGGACTGACACCTTACTGCCCTATTGTCCTGTTTATTATTTATTGTAATGCCTGCACTGTTCTGTGCTCTGTATGCAGTCCTGGGTAGGTCTGTAGTCTAGTGTAGCTTTCTCTGTGTTGTTTTTACGTAGTTCAGTCTAGTTTTTGTACTGTGTCATGTAGCACCACAGTCCTGAAAAACGTTGTCTCGTTTTTACTGTGTACTGTACCAGCAGTTATGGTCGAAACGACAATAAAAGTGACTTGACTTGTCTTGGCAAGGGAACATTAACGCCCAGCTCTTGCAGTTGGTCTGTAGTCTAGTGTAGCTTTTTCCTGTGTTGAAAAACGTCGTCTCGTTTTCACTGTGTACTGTGCCAGCAGTTATGGTCGAAACGACAATTAAAAGTGACTTGACTACTCATTCACCTGCCACGCTCCAAAGAATAAAGACCTAACTTGTTCAACCTTTCCCTGTGACTTAGGTGCTGAAACCCAGGTAACATTCTGGTAAATCTCCTCAGTACTCTCTCTATTTTGTTGACATCTTTCCTATAATTTGGTGACCAGAACTGTACACAGACTCCTCAATACCCAGACCTTGGACTGACACCAACGTACTGCCCTATTGTCCAGTTTATTACTTGTTGTAATGCCTGCACTGTTTTGTGCACTGTATGCAGTCCTGGGTGGGTCTGTCGTCTAGTGTAGCTTTCTCTGTGTTGTCTTTACGAAGTTCAGTCTAGTTTTTGTACTGTTTCATGTAACACCATGGTCCTGAAAACTGTCGTCTCGTTTTTACTGTGCCGGCAGTTAATGTGGAATTGACAATAAAAGGTGACTCGATGGAGAGATTCTTTGGATCCAGTGTCTATCGGTGGCTGAAATTCCGCCACACCGCGTGCTGACGTTGGCGTCTCACAGGCCGCAGGCTCCATCTGGGGGGGGGGGGGTGGTTTCCATCCGAGGGGTCAGTGCGGACATGGTGGAGCATTACAAATACCCGGGGATATGAACTGTCAATGGACTGGTCAAAGAACACCGAGGCTGTCTACAAGAAGGGGCAGAGCTGTCTCTACTTCCTGAGGAGACGTAGAAACATCGGTGCAGGAGTCGGCCATTCGGCCCTTCGAACCTGCACCGCCATTCAGTATGATCATGGCTGAACATCCAACTCAGGACCCTGTACCTGCTTTCTCTCCATACCCCCTGATCCCTTTAGCCACAAGGGCCATATCTAACTTCCTCTTAAATAAAGCCAGTGAACCTGCCTCAACTGTTTCCTGTGGCAGAGAATTCCACAGATTCACCACTCTCTGTGTGAAGAAGTTTCTCCTCATCTCGGTCCTAAAGGGCTTCCCCTTTATCCTTGAACTGTGACCCCTCGGTCTGGACTTCCCCAACAACGGAAACAATCTTCCTGCATCTAGCCTGTCCAATCCCTTTAGAATTTTATACGTTTCAATAAGATCCCCCCTCAATCTTCTACATTCCAGTGAGTATAAGCCTAGTCGATCCAGTCTTTCTTCATATGAAAGTCCTGCCATCCCAGGAATCAATCTGGTGAACCTTCCCTGTACTCCCTCTATGGCAAGAATGGCTTTCCTCAGATTAGGGGACCAAAACTGCACACGATACTCTAGGTGCGGTCTCACCAAGGCCTTGTACAACTGCAGTAGAACCTCCCTGCTCCTGTACTCAAATCCTTTTGCTATGAATGCCAACATACCATTTGCCTTTTTCACCGCCTGCTGTACCTGCATGCCCACCTTCAATGACTGGTGTACAATGACACCCAGGTCTCGTTGCACCTCCCCTTTTCCTAATCAGCCACCGTTCAGATAATAATCTGTTTTCCTGTTCTTGCAACCAAAGTGGATAACCTCAGATTTATCCACATTAAATTGCATCTGCCATGAATTTGCCCACTCACCCAACCTATCCAAGTCACCCTGCATCCTCTTGGCATCCTCCTCACAGCTAACACCGCCGCCCAGCTTCGTGTCATCCGCAAACTTGGAGATGCTGCATTTAATTCCCTCATCTAAATCATTAATATATATTGTAAGCAACTGGGGTCCCAGCACTGAGTCTTGCGGTACCCCACTAGTCACTGCCTGCCATTCTGAAAAGGTCCTGTTTACTCCCAGTCTTTGCTTCCTGTCTGCCAACCAATTCTCTATCCACATCAATACCATACCCCCAATACCCTGTGCTTTAAGTTTGCACACTAATCTCCTGTGTGGGACCTTGTCAAAAGCCTTTTGAAAATCTAAATATTCCACATCCACTGGCTCTCCTCTATCCACTCTGCTAGTTACATCTTCAAACAATTCTATAAGATTCGTCAGACATGATTTTCCTTTCACAAATCCATGCTGACTTTGTCCGATGATTTCACCTCTTTCCAAATGCGCTGTTATCACATCTTTGATAACCGACTCCAGCATTTTCCCCACCACCAATGTCAGACTAACCGGTCTATAATTCCCCGGTTTCTCTCTCCCTCCATTTTAAAAAGTGGGGTTACATTAGCCACCCTCCAATCCTCAGGAACTAATCCAGAATCTAAGGGGTTTTGAAAAATTATCACGAATGCATCCACTATTTCTTGGGCTACTTCCTTAAGAACTCTGGGATGCAGACCATCTGGCCCTGGGGATTTAACTGCCTTTAATCCCTTCAATTTACCTACCACCACTTCCCTACTATAATGCATTTCCCTCAGTTCCTCCATCTCACTGGACCCTCGGTCCCCTACTATTTCCGGAAGATTATTTCTGTCCTCCTTAGTGAAGACAGAATCAAAGTAGTTATTCAATTGGTCTGCCATGACTTTGTTCCCTATGATCAATTCACCTGTTTCTGACTGTAAAGGACCTACATTTGTCTTGACCAATCTTTTTTCTTTTCATGTATCTATAAAAGCTTTTACAGTCAGTTTTTATGTTCCCTGCCAGCTTTCTCTCATAATCTTTTTTCCCTTTCCTCATTAAGCCCTTTGTCCTCCTCTGCTGGTCCCTGAATTTCTCCCAGTACTCAGGTGTGCTGCTTTTTCTGGCTAATTTATATGTTTCTTCTTTGGACTTGAGACGATCCCTAATTTCCCTTGTCAGCCACGGTTGCACCACCTTCCCTCGTTTATTCTTTTGCCAAACTGGGATGAACTATTGTTGTAGTTCTTCCATGCGATCTTTAAATGCTTGCCATTGCATATCCACCATCAACCCTTTAAGTATCATTTGTCAGTCTATCTTAGCTAATTCATGTTTCATGCTTCAAAGTTACCCTTCTTTAAGTTCAGAACCTCTGTTTCTGAATTAACTATGTCACTCTCCATCGTAATGAAGAATTCCAGCATATTATGGTCACTCTTACCCAAGGGGCTTCGCACAAGATTGCTAACTAACCCTTCCTCATTGCTCAATACCCAATCTAGAATGGCCTGCTCTCTAGTTGGTTCATCGATATGTTGGTTCAGAAAACCATCCCGCATACATTCCAAGAAATCCTCTTCCTCAGCACCCTTACCAATTTGGTTCACCCAATCTATATGTAGATTGAAGTCACCCATTATAACTACTGTTCCTTTATTGCACGCATTTCTAATTTCCTGTTTAATGCCATCCCCAACCTCACTACTACTGTTAGGTGGTCTGTACACAACTCCCATCAGCGTTTTCTGCCCCTTAGTGTTATGCAGCTCTGCCCATATTGATTCCACATCCTCCAGACGAATGTCCTTCCTTTCTATTGCGTTAATCTCCTCTCTAACCAGCAATGCTACCCCACCTCCTTTTCTTTCCTGTCTATCCCTCCTGAATATTGAATATCCCTGGATGTTGAGCTCCCATCCTTGGTCACCCTGGAGCCATGTCTCTGTGATCCCAACTAGTTTGAAGAGGGTGCAGAAAGGCAGGGTCCCTTATCGAGGAGCCTCCAGCCCCCAGGGCGTGCCCTTTTCTCACTGTCACCGTCAGGGAGGAGGTACAGGAGCCTGAAGGCACACACTCAGCGATTCAGGAACAGCTTCTTCCCCTCTGCCATCAGGGAGGAGGTACAGGAGCCTGAAGGCACACACTCAGCGATTCAGGAACAGCTTCTTCCCCTCTGCCATCAGGGAGGAGGTACAGGAGCCTGAAGACACACACTCAGCGATTCAGGAACAGCTTCTTCCCCTCTGCCATCAGGGAGGAGGTACAGGAGCCTGAAGACACACACTCAGCGATTCAGGAACAGCTTCTTCCCCTCTGCCATCAGGGAGGAGGTACAGGAGCCTGAAGACACACACTCAGCGATTCAGGAACAGCTTCTCCCCCTCTGCCATCAGGGAGGAGGTACAGGAGCCTGAAGACACACACTCAGCGATTCAGGAACAGCTTCTCCCCCTCTGCCATCAGGGAGGAGGTACAGGAGCCTGAAGACACACACTCAGCGATTCAGGAACAGCTTCTCCCCCTCTGCCATCAGGGAGGGGGTACAGGAGCCTGAAGACACACACTCAGCGATTCAGGAACAGCTTCTTCCCCTCTGCCATCAGGGAGGGGGTACAGGAGCCTGAAGACACACACTCAACGATTCAGGAACAGCTTCTTCCCCTCTGCCATCAGGGAGGAGGTACAGGAGCCTGAAGACACACACTCAGCGATTCAAGAACAGCTTCTTCCCCTCTGCCATCAGGGAGGAGGTACAGGAGCATGAAGGCACACACTCAACGATTCAGGAACAGCTTCTTCCCCTCTGCCATCAGGGAGGGGGTACAGGAGCCTGAAGACACACACTCAGCGATTCAGGAACAGCTTCTTCCCCTCTGCCATCAGGGAGGAGGTACAGGAGCCTGAAGACACACACTCAGCGATTCAGGAACAGCTTCTTCCCCTCTGCCATCAGGGAGGGGGTACAGGAGCCTGAAGACACACACTCAACGATTCAGGAACAGCTTCTCCCCCTCTGCCATCAGGGAGGGGGTACAGGAGCCTGAAGACACACACTCAGCGATTCAGGAACAGCTTCTTCCCCTCTGCCATCAGGGAGGAGGTACAGGAGCCTGAAGACACACACTCAGCGATTCAGGAACAGCTTCTTCCCCTCTGCCGTCAGGGAGGGGGTACAGGAGCCTGAAGACACACACTCAACGATTCGGGAACAGCTTCTTCCCCTCTGCCATCAGGGAGGGGGTACAGGAGCCTGAAGACACACACTCGACGATTCAGGAACAGCTTCTCCCCCTCTGCCATCAGGGAGGAGGTACAGGAGCATGAAGGCACACACTCAGCGATTCAGGAACAGCTTCTTCCCCTCTGCCGTCCGGTTCCTGAATGGACATTGAACCCTTGGACGCTACCTCACTTTTTTTTTTGACAATTAGTATTCCTGTTTTTGCTCATTTTTAAATAATCTATTCAATATACATAACCAATTTACTTGTTTATTTATCATTACGTTTCATTTTATTTATTATTTTATTTTCTCTGCGAGATTACGTATGGCATTGAACTGCTGCTAAGATAAGAAATTTCACGACACCATGCCAGTGATAATAACCCAGATTCTGAAAAGTCATTTCTGTTGGAAATCCCCGAGCGTGCAAGTGAATATTCTTCGTTGATTTCCCGCCCTGTCGGCTCTTGACGTTTTGCCCCCACCCACCCGCACCAAACGCCCTGGGTGTTGAGGGAAAAGTTGCTCACTTGGGTCTGAACAATGGCACACGGAATCGAACGCAGACAAGTGGGAGGTGTTGTACATTGTGTAGGACCAGAGGACACAGATAGAGTGGATGTGGAGAGGATGTTTCCTGTAGTGGGGGGAGTCTAGGACCAGAGGACACAGATAGAGTGGATGCGGAGAGGATGTTTCGTGTAGTGGGGAGTCTAGGACCAGAGGACACTGATAGAGTGGATGTGGAGAGGATGTTTCCTATAGTGGAGGAGTCTAGGACCAGAGGACACAGTTAGAGTGGATGTGGAGAGGATGTTTCGTGTAGTGGGGAGTCTAGGACCAGAGGACACAGATAGAGTGGATGTGGAGAGGATGTTTCCTGTTGTGGGGGAGTCTAGGACCAGAGGACACAGATAGAGTGGATGTGGAGAGGATGTTTCCTGTAGTGGGGGAGTCTAGGACCAGAGGACACAGATAGAGTGGATGTGGAGAGGATGTTTCCTGTTGTGGGGGAGTCTAGGACCAGAGGACACAGATAGAGTGGATGTGGAGAGGATGTTTCCTGTAGTGGGGGAGTCTAGGACCAGAGGACACAGATAGAGTGGATGTGGAGAGGATGTTTCCTGTAATGGGGGAGTCTGGGACCAGAGGACACAGATAGAGTGGATGTGGAGAGGATGTTTCCTGTAGTGGGGGAGTCTAGGACCAGAGGACACAGATAGAGTGGATGCGGAGAGGATGTTTCCTGTAGTGGGGGGAGTCTAGGACCAGAGGACACAGATAGAGTGGATGTGGAGAGGATGTTTCCTATAGTGGGGGAGTCTAGGACAAGAGGACACAGATAGAGTGGATGTGGAGAGGATGTTTCCTATAGTGGGGGAGTCTAGGTCCAGAGGACACAGATAGAGTGGATGTGGAGAGGATGTTTCCTGTAGTGGGGGAGTCTAGGACCAGAGGACACAGATAGAGTGGATGTGGGGAGGATGTTTCCTGTAGTGGGGGAGTCTAGGACCAGAGGACACAGATAGAGTGGATGTGGAGAGGATGTATCCTGTACTGGGGGAGTCTAGGACCAGAGGACACAGATAGAGTGGATGTGGAGAGGATGTTTCCTGTAGTGGGGGAGTCTAGGACCAGAGGACACAGCCTCAGAATGATCTGGGTCAGCTGGAAAAACGGGCTGAAAAATGCGAGATGGAATCTCACCGACAAGTGGGAGGTGTTGTGCTCTGGAGGGACCAACCAGGGTGGGTCTCACACCGTGAACGGGGAGGGCACTGAGGAGTGCGGCAGGGCAAAGGGATCCGGGAACACCGGCCCATCCATCATCCGTCGAAAGTGACGTCACAGACCCGTCACGGGTCGTAAAGAGAGATTTCGAGGACATCGGCCCTCACAGATCAGAGTACGGAGTGCAGAAGACGGGAAGCGAGGTTGAAGGTTTGTAAGATGTCGGCGAGGCCTAATCTGGCGCGTTGTGGGCAGTTTTGGTCACCTACCGACAGGAGGGAAGCCAACGAGGTTGAAAGAGGGCAGAGAATATTTACAAGGACGTTGCCGGGTCTGGGGGGTGGGGGGGGGGGGAAAGAGACCCGAGTTATAAGGAAAGATTGAATAGGTCGGGACTTTATTCCCTGGAACGTACAAGATTGAGAGGAGATTTGACCGAGGAGTGTGCAAAATCCTGGGGGGGGGGGGGTATAGATAAGGTAAATGCAAATGGGCTTTTTACCCCACTGGGGCAGGGTGGGACGACAACCAGAGGTCGTGGGTCAAGGTTGAAAGGTGAGAAGTTTAAGAGGAACACGAGGGGGCAACGTCTTCACTCCGAGGGCGGTGAAGTAGTAAAATGGATTCAACAGTGGCTGGATGGGAGATGCCAGAGAGTCGTGGTGGATAACTGTTTGTCAGGTTGGAGGCCGGTGACTAGTGGTGTGCCTCAGGGATCTGTACTGGGTCCAGTGTTGTTTGTCATATACATTAATGATCTAGATGACGGGGTGGTAAATTGGATTAGTAAGTATGCAGATGATACTGAGGTAGGTGGCGTTGTGGATAATGAAGTCGGTTTTCAAAGCTTGCAGAGAGATTTAGGCCAGTTGGAAGAGTGGGCTGAACGATGGCAGATGGAGTTTAATGCTGATCAGTGTGAGGTGCTACATTTTGGGAGGAATTATCCAAATCGGACATACATGGTAAATGGTCGGGCATTGAAGAATGCAGTTGAACAGAGTGATCTAGGAATAATGATGCATAGTTCCCTGAAGGTGGAATCTCATGTGGATAGGGTGGTGAAGAAAGCTTTTGGTATGCTGGCCTTTATAAATCAGAGCATTGAGTATAGGAGTTGGGATGTAACGTTAAAATTGTACAAGGCGTTGGTGAGGCCGAATTTGGAGTATTGTGTACAGTTCTGGTCACCGAATTATAGGAAAGATATCAACAAAATAGAGAGAGTACAGAGGAGATTTACCAGAATGTTACCTGGGTTTCAGCACCTAAGTTACAGGGAAAGGTTGAACAAGTTAGGACTTTATTCTTTGGAGCGTAGAAGGTTGAGGGGGGACTTGATAGAGGTATTTAAAATTATGAGGGGGATAGATCGAGTTGACGTGGATAGGCTTTTTCCATTGAGAGTAGGGGAGATTCAAACAAGAGGACAGGAGTTGAGAGTTAGGGGGCAAAAGTTTAAGGGTAACACAAGGCGGAATTTCTTTACTCAGAGAGTGGTAGCTGTGTGGAACGAGCTTCCAGTAGAAGTGGTAGAGGCAGGTTCGGTATTGTCATTTAAAGTAAAATTGGATAGGTATATGGACAAGAAAGGAATGGAGGGTTATGGGCTGAGTGTGGGTCGGTGGGACTAGGTGAGAGTAAACGTTCGGCACGAACTAGAAGGGCCGAGATGGCCTGTTTCCATGTGTAATTGTGATATGGTTATATGGGCCAGTGGGACTAGCTGAGAGTCAGCGTTCAGCACGGACTAGAAGGGCCGAGATGGCTGAAATAGTTTCTCCGCATCTCTGTTCCAAATGGACGTCCTTCAATCCTCCAGTCCTAGACTCCCCTACCACGGGAAATACATTTGCCCCATATCATGTCAGTGTGTAACAGGAGGGGAAGAGTTCACTCCGGGTGGTGATGGAGACAGAGACGATAGGGGCGTTTCAGAGTCTCGGACAGACACGTGGGTGTGCAGGGAACGGAGGGAGACGGACAGTGTGTAAGGAGGGGAAGAGTTCACTCTGGGTGATGGAGACAGAGACGATAGGGGCGTTTCAGAGTCTCGGACAGACACGTGGGTGTGCTGGGAATGGAGGGAGACGGACAGTGTGTAAGGAGGGGAAGAGTTCACTCCGGGTGGTGATGGAGACAGAGACGATAGGGGCGTTTCAGAGTCTCGGACAGACACGTGGGTGTGCAGGGAACGGAGGGAGACGGACAGGGTGTAAGGAGGGGAAGAGTTCACTCCGGGTGGTGATGGAGACAGAGACGATAGGGGCGTTTCAGAGTCTCGGACAGACACGTGGGTGTGCAGGGAACGGAGGGAGACGGACAGGGTGTAAGAGGAGGGGAAGAGTTCACTCCGGGTGGTGATAGAGACAGAGACGATAGGGGCATTTCAGAGTCTCGGACAGACACGTGGGTGTGCAGGGAATGGAGGGAGACGGACAGTGTGTAAGGAGGGGAAGAGTTCACTCCGGGTGGTGATGGAGACAGAGACGATAGGGGCGTTTCAGAGTCTCGGACAGACACGTGGGTGTGCAGGGAATGGAGGGAGATGGACAGTGTGTAAGGAGGGGAAGAGTTCACTCCAGGTGGTGATGGAGACAGAGACGATAGGGGCGTTTCAGAGTCTCGGACAGACACGTGGGTGTGCAGGGAACGGAGGGAGACGGACAGGGTGTAAGAGGAGGGGAAGAGTTCACTCCGGGTGGTGATAGAGACAGAGACGATAGGGGCATTTCAGAGTCTCGGACAGACACGTGGGTGTGCAGGGAATGGAGGGAGACGGACAGTGTGTAAGGAGGGGAAGAGTTCACTCCGGGTGGTGATGGAGACAGAGACGATAGGGGCGTTTCAGAGTCTCGGACAGACACGTGGGTGTGCAGGGAACGGAGGGAGACGGACAGTGTGTGAGGAGGGGAAGAGTTCACTCCGGGTGGTGATGGAGTCAGAGACGATAGGGGCGTTTCAGAGTCTCGGACAGACACGTGGGTGTGCAGGGAACGGAGGGAGACACAGTGTGTAAGGAGGGGAAGAGTTCACTCCGGGTGGTGATGGAGACAGAGACGATAGGGGCGTTTCAGAGTCTCGGACAGACACGTGGGTGTGCAGGGAACGGAGGGAGACGGACAGTGTGTAAGGAGGGGAAGAGTTCACTCCGGGTGGTGATGGAGACAGAGACGATAGGGGCGTTTCAGAGTCTCGGACAGACACGTGGGTGTGCAGGGAATGGAGGGAGATGGACAGTGTGTAAGGAGGGGAAGAGTTCACTCCGGGTGATGATGGAGACAGAGACGATAGGGGCGTTTCAGAGTCTCGGACAGACATGTGGGTGTGCAGGGAACGGAGGGAGACGGACAGTGTGTAAGAGGAGGGGAAGAGTTCACTCCGGGTGATGGAGACAGAGACGATAGCGGCGTTTCAGAGTCTCGGACAGACACGTGGGTGTGCAGGGAATGGAGGGAGACGGACAGTGTGTAAGGAGGGGAAGAGTTCACTCCGGGTGATGGAGACAGAGACGATGGGGGTGTTTCAGAGTCTCGGACAGACACGTGGGTGTGCAGGGAACAGAGGGAGACGTCCACACAGGGGAGCCGCGGGAGGAAACCCGCGCAGTTTGACAGGGGGAAACGGACAAACCCCCCCCCCCCCCCCCGCGGGACCGCGGCGGGGTAACGTAAAGCAGACAGACGGCGGGAGCCACACCAAAACAAACCACAACTTTTATTGCAAGAAACTCTCTCCAGTGGAGCAGGCAGGGTGAGGGGGTGGGGTGGGGGGGAGGAGAGAAATCCTCGGGCACACGAACCCGGAACGAACAGGGACAGGGGGAGCAAATCCCACAGGCACGCACTCCTCCTGGCTCGGAGACACCCCCGAAATAACTGACCCGGGGGGAGGGAGAGAAGGGGAGGGATGAAACGGGGAAAGGGGAGAACGATGGAATCGGAGAGGGAAGGGTGGAGGCAGAGAGGGAGGGAGAGAGAGAAAAAGATATAGATGTAGGAAGGGGGAAAGGGAGAAGGGGAGGGGGAAGGCGAGTAGGGGAGGGGAGGGTGAAGAGGAGAATAGTGGAGGGGGAAGGGGAGAAGCGAGGAGGGGGAAGGGGAGAAGCGGGGAGGGGGAAGGGGAGAAGCGGGGAGGGGGAAGGGGAGAAGCGGGGAGGGGGAAGGGGAGAAGCGGGTAGGGGGAAGGGGAGAAGAGGGTAGGGGGAAGAGGAGAAGAGGGGAGGGGAAGAGGAGAAGGGGTTCTGAGTGAGGGGCGGGGGGTAGAAGGGTTGACTGGGGAGTTGGGACAAGGGAGAGAAGCGAGGCATTGGGGAATGTGGAGAGGGGTCGGAGACACCCCCGAAATAACTGACCCGGGGGGAGGGAGAGAGGGGGAGGGGGAGGGATGAAACGGGGAAAGGGGAGAAGGATGGAATCGGAGAGGGAAGGGTGGAGGGAGAGAGAAAAAGACATAGATGTAGGGAGGGGGAAGGGGAGGGGAAGGGGAGAAGGGGAGGGGAAGGGGAGAAGGGGAGGGGAAGGGGAAAAGGGGAGGGGAAGGGGAAAAGGGGAGGGGAAGGGGAAAAGGGGAGGGGAAGGGGAGAAGGGGAGGGGGAGGGGGAAGAGGAGTAGGGGGTCTGTGTGAGGGGCGGGGGGGAGAAGGGTTGACTGGGGAGTTGAGACTAGCGAGAGAAGCGAGGCGTTGGGGAATGTGGAGAGGGGTCGGAGGGGGGGCAAGTGGGATAGGTAGGAGAAAAGGGGGGGGGTCCACCTTCCTCTCCGCCAAACCCGGGGTGGGGCAAATATCCGCGGCCCCCAGCTCCCAACGTGCACCCACTGAAAACAGTCCCACCCGCCTACCCTCGCCTCTCCCACACCACCCCCCGCCCCCACAACTCTGAACTGCTCCTACACGTTGACTTTCGGGACATTGGGGAGTAATACGAGGGCAGGAGGGGGTTGCTGGGGGGGGGGGGGAAGAGAGAGGGAAAAAATAACCCCTCAGAAACTACAACTGTGTACCTCACCCCCGGAAGGCACAAACCCCCCCCTCCTCAACACTCCGCCCCGCGTCGTTCCCCCCCCCCCCCTTACCCAGAAATCCCGGGAGTCACCCAGACGGTCAGGGAGACCGCCCCTGAATCGTTCCCGGTGGCCGGGCGGGAGCGGGGGGAATGTGGTTGGGTGCTGGGGCCTGCTCCGAGCACCCGCGAGGGGGGGGTGGGGGGCGGGGGGAAGGTGGGGAGGGTCGAGTTGAAGCGAGGCCCCCGGGCGGGGCTGTCGGGATTCCATGCGCCCCGTCTGCCGGTCTTCAGTGGGAGACGTCCAGCAGGAAACCTGGGGGAGAGGGAAGGGAACAGCCCGTGACCAGCGGAGACAGGACCGTCCGAGAGGGCCCAGCCGCCGTGCCCGCCCCCCCCCCCCCCCTCACGGCGTCCCGGACGTCGTACCCGCGTGTTACTCCCTGTACCCGCGGCCGTGCGGCTCGGCAGTGACCAATCTGCTGACGTGGCGAACATCGTTGGCAGAGTCTCAGGTGGTGAGGAGAGGGCGTGCAGGACCAGAGAACGTCCCAGCGCAGAAGCAGGCCTTTCGGCCCCTCTCGGCTGTGCCGGAACGTTTCTCTGCCGAGTCCCACTGACCCGCACCTGGCCCACATCCCTCCATACCCCTCTCGTCCATCTACCCGTCCGAGTTTTTCTCAAATGTTAAAAGTGAGTCCGCATTCACCACTTCATCTGGCAGCTCATTCCACACTCCCACCACTCTCTGTGTGAAGAAGCCCCCCCCCCACCCAATGTTCCCTTTAAACTTTTCCCCCTTCACCCTTAACCCATGTCCTCTGGTTTTTTTCTCCCCCGGCATCGGTGGAAAAAGCCTGTTCGCATTCACTCTCTCTATACCCGTCGTAATTTTATACCCCTCTATCAGATCTCCCCTCATTCTCCTACGCTCCAGGGAATAAAGTCCTAACCTATTCAACCTTTCTCTGTTACTCAGTTTCTCACGTCCTGGCCACATCCTGGTAAACCGTCTCTGCACTCTTTCAACCTTATTAATATCCTTCCTGTAATCCGGTGACCAAAACTGCACACAATACTCCAAATTCCAACTCTTATACTCAATACTCTGCACTCTTTCAACCTTATTAATATCCTTCCTGTAATCCGGTGACCAAAACTGCACACAATACTCCAAATTCCAACTCTTATACTCAATACTCTGCACTCTTTCAACCTTATTAATATCCTTCCTGTAATCCGGTGACCAAAACTGCACACAATACTCCAAATTCCAACTCCTATACTCAATACTCTGCACTCTTTCAACCTTATTAATATCCATCCTGTAATCCGGTGACGAAAACTGCCCACAATACTCCAAATTCCAACTCCTATACTCAATACTCTGCACTCTTTCAACCTTATTAATATCCTTCCTGTAATCCGGTGACGAAAACTGCCCACAATACTCCAAATTCGGCCTCACCAATGCCTTGTACAACCTCACCATCACAGTCCAACTCTTACACTCAATGCACAGGACCGATTGAAGCCGCAGAGGGTTGTCAATCTAGTCGGCTCCATCTTGGGCACCGGCCTACAGAGTATCCAGGACATCTTCGGGGAGCGGAGTCTCGGAAAGGCAGCGTCCATTACCGAGGAGCCTCCGGCACCCAGGGCGTGCCCTTTTCTCACTGTCACCGTCAGGGAGGGGGTACAGGAGCCTGAAGGCTCACACTCAGTAATTCAAGAACAGCTTCTTCCCCTCTGCCATCAGGGAGGGGGTACAGGAGCCTGAAGACACACACTCAGCGATTCAGGAACAGCTTCTTCCCCTCTGCCATCAGGGAGGAGGTACAGGAGCCTGAAGACACACACTCAGCGATTCAGGAACAGCTTCTTCCCCTCTGCCATCAGGGAGGAGGTACAGGAGCCTGAAGACACACACTCAACGATTCAGGAACAGCTTCTCCCCCTCTGCCATCAGGGAGGAGGTACAGGAGCCTGAAGACACACACTCAGCGATTCAGGAACAGCTTCTCCCCCTCTGCCATCAGGGAGGAGGTACAGGAGCCTGAAGACACACACTCAGTGATTCAGGAACAGCTTCTTCTCCTCTGCCATCAGGGAGGAGGTACAGGAGCCTGAAGACACACACTCAGCGATTCAGGAACAGCTTCTTCCCCTCTGCCATCAGGGAGGGGGTACAGGAGCCTGAAGGCACACACTCAGCGATTCAGGAACAGCTTCTTCCCCTCTGCCATCAGGGAGGAGGTACAGGAGCCTGAAGACACACACTCAGCGATTCAGGAACAGCTTCTCCCCCTCTGCCATCAGGGAGGAGGTACAGGAGCCTGAAGGCACACACTCAGCGATTCAGGAACAGCTTCTTCCCCTCTGCCATCAGAGAGGGGGTACAGGAGCCTGAAGACACACACTCAACGATTCAGGAACAGCTTCTTCCCCTCTGCCATCAGAGAGGGGGTACAGGAGCCTGAAGACACACACTCAGCGATTCAGGAACAGCTTCTTCCCCTCCGCCATCAGGGAGGAGGTACAGGAGCCTGAAGACACACACTCAGCGATTCAGGAACAGCTTCTCCCCCTCTGCCATCAGGGAGGAGGTACAGGAGCCTGAAGGCACACACTCAGCGATTCAGGAACAGCTTCTTCCCCTCTGCCATCAGGGAGGAGGTACAGGAGCCTGAAGACACACACTCAGCGATTCAGGAACAGCTTCTCCCCCTCTGCCATCAGGGAGGGGGTACAGGAGCCTGAAGACACACACTCAGCGATTCAGGAACAGCTTCTTCCCCTCTGCCATCAGGGAGGAGGTACAGGAGCCTGAAGACACACACTCAGCGATTCAGGAACAGCTTCTCCCCCTCTGCCATCAGGGAGGGGGTACAGGAGCCTGAAGACACACACTCAGCGATTCAGGAACAGCTTCTCCCCCTCTGCCATCAGGGAGGAGGTACAGGAGCCTGAAGGCACACACTCAGCGATTCAGGAACAGCTTCTTCCCCTCTGCCATCAGGGAGGGGGTACAGGAGCCTGAAGACACACACTCAACGATTCAGGAACAGCTTCTTCCCCTCTGCCATCAGGGAGGAGGTACAGGAGCCTGAAGACACACACTCGACGATTCAGGAACAGCTTCTTCCCCTCTGCCATCAGGGAGGAGGTACAGGAGCCTGAAGACACACACTCAGCGATTCAAGAACAGCTTCTTCCCCTCTGCCATCAGGGTGGAGGTACAGGAGCCTGAAGACACACACTCAGCGATTCAGGAACAGCTTCTTCCCCTCTGCCATCAGGGAGGAGGTACAGGAGCCTGAAGACACACACTCGACGATTCAGGAACAGCTTCTTCCCCTCTGAGTGGACGTAGGACCCGTGAACACTACCCACTACAGTGAGGGACCGGGGGGGGACAACCAGCGTTCTCGGAGAGGGGCTCCGAGAACAAACCGGGAAATGGTAGGCTGGAGAGCCCGACATCAGCAGTGGGGAAGTCCGCTGTTGTTTGGTCGTCGGCGTGGACGATAACGTGGCCAACCGGACGGGCAGATTTGCGGAGGGGACCGAGATCGGGGGGGGGGGGGGCGTGCAGCGGACGGCGAGGGGGACGATCGAAGACCTGGACCAGACGGAATCTAACGCGGACAAGGGCGAAGCGTCGTACTCTGTCGGGACCAGCCAGAGCAGGCCTGACACAGTGGCAGAACGCAGAATGTGGAGCGATAACTCGTTGAGAGGGGCGTCGCAGGGAGATGTGTTCGGTGCACTGGCCTTCGTGAATTAGTCCATTCATCCCTCCCTCCCCATTACCACATAATGGGAAAAGGTAGGAGGAGGGGTGGGAAGTGAGGGGATGAGGTAGGAGGAGGGGTGGGAGGTGAGGGGATGAGGTAGGAGGAGGGGTGGGAGGTGAGGGGATGAGGTAGGAGGAGGGGTGGGAAGTGAGGGGAAAAGGTAGGAGGATTTATCATTACATTATTGACGTGATTCGATATTCCAACCAGGCGGAAGGTGGTCTCAGAATTGGGAATTGGTTCTCGTACCTGCTCCCCCTTCCTCCTCCTGGTCTGCCTCCTCCTCCTTGACGCTGGGCGTTGCCCCCTGCCCTGGAAGGTGCTCCTGGGTGCCGGCCTGCGAGGTGGGCGGCCAGGCGGTGAAGGGGCAGGAGGGGGCGGGGAGCCTCTGCGCTGAGCAGGCACCCAGGTGCGGAGGAAAGAGCGGGAAGTCACAGCTAACCGGTTTCCCCGGGTAGAACGTAGAACAGTGTCCCAGCGGCGCGTAAACGTCTGGCCATGCAGACGGGTTAAAGTTTGGCAAAATCCCTGGACAGACGAGGAGAAATCAATCAGGATATTCTACATATACACAACGTCCCATCACACACACCCGGGGTCAGACACAGAGTGAATCTCCCTCCACACCGTCCCATCACACACTCCCGGGGTCAGACACAGAGTGAATCTCCCTCCACACCGTCCCATCACAGACTCCCGGGGTCAGACACAGAGTGAATCTCCCTCCACACCGTCCCATCACACACTCCCGGGGTCAGACACAGAGTGAATCTCCCTCCACACCGTCCCATCACACACTCCCGGGGTCAGACACAGTGGGAATCTCCCTCCACACCGTCCCATCACACACTCCCGGGGTCAGACACAGAGTGAATCTCCCTCCGCACCGTCCCATCACACAATCCCGGGGTCAGACACAGAGTGAATCTCCCTCCACACCGTCCCATCACACACTCCCGGGGTCAAACACAGAGTGAATCTCCCTCCACACCGTCCCATCACACACTCCCGGGGTCAGACACAGAGTGAATCTCCCTCCTCACCGTCCCATCACACACTCCCGGGGTCAGACACAGAGTGAATCTCCCTCCTCACCGTCCCATCACACACTCCCGGGGTCAGACACAGAGTGAATCTCCCTCCACACCGTCCCATCACACACTCCCGGGGTCAGACACAGAGTGAATCTCCCTCCACACCGTCCCATCACACACTCCCGGGGTCAGACACAGAGTGAATCTCCCTCCACACCGTCCCATCACACACTCCCGGGGTCAGACAGAGTGAATCTCCCTCCGCACCGTCCCATCACACACTCCCGGGGTCAGACACAGAGTGAATCTCCCTCCACACCGTCCCATCACACACTCCCGGGGTCAGACACAGAGTGAATCTCACTCCACACCGTCACATCACACACTCCCGGGGTCAGACACAGAGTGAATCTCCCTCCACAACGTCCCATCACACTCTCCCGGGGTCAGACACAGAGTGAATCTCCCTTCACACCGTCCCATCACACACTCCCGGGGTCAGACACAGAGTGAATCTCCCTCCACACAACGTCCCATCACACACTCCCGGGGTCAGACACAGAGTGAATCTCCCTCCACACCGTCCCATCACACACTCCCGGGGTCAGACACAGAGTGAATCTCCCTCCACACCGTCCTAGCACACACTCCCGGGGTCAGTCACAGAGTGAATCTCCCCCCCCACCGTCCCATCACCCCCTCCCGGGGTCAGACACAGAGTGAATCTCCCTCCACACCGTCCCATCACACACTCCCGGGGTCAGACACAGAGTGAATCTCCCTCCACACCGTCCCATCACAAACTCCCGGGGTCAGACACAGAGTGAATCTCCCTCCACACCGTCCCATCACACACTCCCGGGGTCAGACACAGAGTGAATCTCCCTCCACACCGTCCCATCACAAACTCCCGGGGTCAGACACAGAGTGAATCTCCCTCCACACCGTCCCCTCACACACCCCCGGGGTCAGACACAGAGTGAATCTCCCTCCACACAGTCCCATCACACACTCCCGGGGTCAGACACAGAGTGAATCTCCCTCCGCACCGTCCCATCACACACTCCCGGGGTCAGACACAGAGTGAATCTCCCTCCACACCGTCCCCTCACACACCCCCGGGGTCAGACACAGAGTGAATCTCCCTCCACACAGTCCCATCACACACTCCCGGGGTCAGACACAGAGTGAATCTCCCTCCGCACCGTCCCATCACACACTCCCGGGGTCAGACACAGAGTGAATCTCCCTCCACACCGTCCCATCACACACTGACCCGGGGTCAGACACAGAGTGAATCTCCCTCCACACCGTCCTATCACACACTCACGGGGTCAGACACAGAGTGAATCTCCCTCCACACCGTCCCATCACACACTCCCGGGGTCAGACACTGAGTGAATCTCCCTCCACACCGTCCCATCACACACCCCCGGGGCCAGACACAGAGTGAATCTCCCTCCACACCGTCCCATCACACACTCCCGGGGTCAGACACAGAGTGAATCTCCCTCCACACCGTCCCATCACACACTCCCGGGGTCAGACACAGAGTGAATCTCCCTCCACACCGTCCCATCACACACTCCCGGGGTCAGACACAGAGTGCATCTCCCTCCACACCGTCCCATCACACACTCCCGGGGTCAGACACAGAGTGAATCTCCCTCCACACCGTCCCATCACACACTCCCGGGGTCAGACACAGAGTGAATCTCCCTCCACACAGTCTAATCACACACTCCCGGGGTCAGACACAGGGTGGGTCTCTCTCCACACCGTCCCATCACACACTCCCGGGGTCAGACACAGAGTGAATCTCCCTCCACACCGTCCCATCACACACTCCCGGGGTCAGACAGAGGGTGAATCTCCCTCCACACCGTCCCATCACACACGCCCGGGGTCAGACACAGAGTGAATCTCACTCCACACCGACCCATCACACACTCCCGGGGTCAGACACAGAGTGAATCTCACTCCACACCGTCCCATCACACACTCCCGGGGTCAGACACAGAGTGAAGCTCCCTCCACACCGTCCCATCACACACTCCCGGGGTCGGACACAGAGTGAATCTCCCTCCACACCGTCCCATCACACACTCCCGGGGTCAGACACAGAGTGAATCTCCCTCCACACCGTCCCATCACACGCTCCCGGGGTCAGACACAGAGTGAAGCTCCCTCCACACCGTCCCATCACACAGTCCCGGGGTCAGACACAGAGTGAATCTCCCTCCACACCGTCCCATCACACACTCCCGGGGTCAGACACAGAGTGAATCTCCCTCCACACCGTCCCATCACACACTCCCGGAGTCAGACACAGAGTGAATCTCCCTCCACACCGTCCCATCACACACTCCCAGTGTCAGACACAGAGTGAATCTCCCTCCACACCGTCCCATCACACAATCCCGGGGTCAGACACAGAGTGAATCTCCCTCCCCACCGTCCCATCACACACTCCCGGGGTCAGACACAGAGTGAATCTCCCTCCGCACCGTCCCATCACACACTCCCGGGGTCAGACACAGAGTGAAGCTCCCTCCACACCGTCCCATCACACACTCCCGGGGTCAGACACAGTGAATCTCCCTCCACACCGTCCCATCACACACTCCCGGGGTCAGACACAGAGTGAATCTCCCTCCACACCGTCCCATCACACACTCCCGGGGTCAGACACAGAGTGAATCTCCCTCCACACCGTCCCATCACACACTCCCGGGGTCAGACACAGAGTGAATCTCTCTCCACACCTTCCCATCACACACTCCCGGGGTCAGACACAGAGTGAATCTCCCTCCACACCTTCCCATCACACACTCCCGGGGTCAGACACAGAGTGAATCTCCCTCCACACCGTCCCATCACACACTCCCGGGGTCAGACACAGAGTGAATCTCCCTCCACACAGTCCCATCACACACTCCCGGGGTCAGACACAGGGTGGATCTCTCTCCACACCGTCCCATCACACACCCCCGGGGTCGGACACAGAGTGACCCTTCCTGGCACACCGTCCCATCACACACTCCCGGGGTCAGACACAGAGTGAAGCTCCCTCCACACCGTCCCATCACACACCGACCCGGGGTCGGACACAGAGTGAATCTCCCTCCGCACCGTCCCATCACACACTCCCGGGGTCAGACACAGAGTGAATCTCCCTGCACACCGTCCCATCACACACTCCCGGGGTCAGACACAGAGTGAATCTCCCTACACACCGTCCCATCACACACTCCCGGGGTCAGACACAGAGTGAATCTCCCTCCACACCGTCCCATCACACATTCCCGGGGTCGGACACAGAGTGAATCTCCCTCCACATCGTCCCATCACACACTCCCGGGGTCAGACACAGAGTGAAGCTCCCTCCACACCGTCCCATCACACACCGACCCGGGGTCAGACACAGAGTGAATCTCCCTCCACACCGTCCCATCACACACTCCCGGGGTCGGACACAGAGTGAATCTCCCTCCACACCGTCCCATCACACACTCCCGGGGTCAGACACAGAGTGAATCTCCCTCCACACCGTCCCATCACACACTCCCGGGGTCAGACACAGAGTGAAACTCTCTCCACACCGTCCCATCACACACCGACCCGGGGTCAGACACAGAGTGAATCTCCCTCCACACCGTCCCATCACACACCGACCCGGGGTCGGACACAGAGTGAATCTCCCTCCACACCGTTCCATTACACACTCCCGTGGTCAGACACAGAGTGAATCTCCCTCCACACCGTCCCATCACACACTCCCGGGGTCAGACCCAGAGTGAATCTCCCTCCACACCGTCCCATCAGACACTCCCGGGGTCAGACACAGAGTGAATCTCCCTCCACACTGTCCCATCACACACTCCCGGGGTCAGACACAGAGTGAATCTCCCTCCACACCGTCCCATCACACACTCCCGGGGTCAGACACAGAGTGAATCTCCCTCCACACCGTCCCATCACATACTCCCGGGGTCAGACACAGAGTGAATCTCCCTCCACACCGTCCCATCACCCACTCCCGGGGTCAGACACAGAGTGAATCTCCCTCCACACCGTCCCATCACACACTCTCGGGGTCAGACACAGAGTGAATCTCCCTCCTCACCGTCCCATCACACACTCCCGGGGTCAGACACAGAGTGAATCTCCCTCCACACCGTCCCATCACACACTCCCGGGGTCAGGCACAGAGTGAATCTCCCTCCACACCGTCCCATCACACACTCCCGGGGTCAGACACAGAGTGAATCTCCCTCCACACCGTCCCATCAGACACTCCAGTGGTCGGACACAGAGTGAATCTCCCTCCACACCGTCCCATCACACACTCCCGGGGTCAGACACAGAGTGAATCTCCCTCCTCACCGTCCCATCACACACTCCCGGGGTCAGACACAGAGTGAATCTCCCTCCACACCGTCCCATCACACACTCCCGGGGTCAGACACAGAGTGAATCTCCCTCCACACCGTCCCATCACACTCTCCAGTGGTCGGACACAGAGTGAACCTTACCCTGCCTACCCGATACTCCTGCATTGCCGTAGCCGGCGTGGACTGTGTTAAAGGGGTTGTAGCCGCTGCTGGTGACCCCGGAGCTGAGAGTCAGGAAGGGGGGGCTGCTCTCGAACCCCCAGGGGCCCGCCACCATGCCCTGGGGCAGTGTGGCCCCTGCCTGGGTCACCCCAGTCCTGCCGAAGTGCGGCTGCCCCCCGAGGGGGTCCTCAGCCAGCTGCCCGCTGTAGTCCCTGGAACAGAGGGGGTCGAGTTAGTAACTCCGGGACCAAATGCAGGCGAGTGTCACACGATGAGGGTACAGGAGAATGCAGGGTGACTTGGACAGGTTGGGTGAGTGGGCAAATGCATGGCAGATGCAGTTTAATGTGGATAAATGTGGGGTTATCCACTTTGGTGGCAGGAACAGGAAGGCAGATTACTATCTAAATGGAGTCAAGTTAGGAAAAGGGGAAGTATAACGAGATCTAGGTGTTCTTGTACGTCAGTCAATGAAAGCAAGCATGCAGGTACAGCAGGCAGTGAAGAAAGCTAATGGCATGCTGGCCTTTATAACAAGAGGAATTGAGTGTAGGAGTAAAGAAGTCCTTCTGCAGCTGTACAGGGCCCCGGTGAGACCCCACCTGGAGTATTGTGTGCAGTTCTGGTCTCCAAATTTGAGGAGGGACATTCCTGCTATTGAGGGAGTGCAGCGTAGGTTCACGAGGTTAATTCCCGGGATGGCGGGACTGTCATATGTTGAAAGATTGGAGCGACTGGGCTTGTACACACTGGAATTTAGAAGGATGAGAGGGGATCTGATTGAAACACATAAGATTACTAAGATGAGGAACGCGGCAGTGAGGAGGTTCTGCCAGCCCGACAGAGACACCCGCATGGTGCGCTGCCTCCCGGGGACGGGACGTCTCGGATCCGAAGGGAGAGGGTGGCCGGCCAGGAGTCTCAGTACCAGCGTTGTAGGTAGAAATGGGGGAGGAGGTCCCGAGGAGAGAATTGAGGGGGGTGGGTAGGAAGCTGAAAGGCAGGACCTCCAGGGTAGTGATCCCTGGATTGCTGCCTGTGGCACGCGCTAGCAAGGGCAGGGAATAGCACGATCCGCCGTATTAACGTGTGGCTGGGGGACTGGGGCAGGGGCTTCGGGCTCCTGGACCACTGGGGCCTCTTCTGGGGCAGGTACGACCCGTCCAGAAAGGGACGGGTTACACCCGAGCCCAGAGGGGTCCGATATCCCAACGGGCACATTTAACGGAGCTGTTAGGGAGGCGTGGAACTCATCTGGCGGGGAGTGGGGCGGATGGGAACCGGAGTGATAGGGCTGGGGAAGGGGGGAGAAACCCCCATCCCAGACAGAGGCGGGACCAGTCCCCGTGCATCCGGGGGAAGTCGGTAGGGCCAGATCTCCTCAAAGCCCTGACGAGATAGAGCCCCTGGTCTGCCTTCTTGGATGATCGACCAATAGACGACAGACAGTAGGTGCAGGAGTCGGACATTCGGCCCTTCGAGCCAGCCCCGCCATTCACTGTGATCCTGGCTGATCATCCACAATCAGTACCCCGTTCCTGCCCTCTCCCCATATCCCTCGACCCCGCTATCTATAAGAGCTCTATCTAACTCTCTCCTGAATGCATCCAGAGACTTGGCCTCCACTGCCTTCTGGGGCAGAGCATTCCACAGATCCACCACTCTCTGGGTGAAAAGGTTTCTCCGCATCTACATTCCAAATGGCCGACCCCTTATTCTTAAACTGTGGCCTCTGGTTCGGGACTCACCCATCAGCGGGAACATGCTTCCTGCCTCCAGCGTGTCCAATCCCTTAGTAATCTTATGTGTTTCAATCAGATCCCCTCTCATCCTTCTAAATTCCAGTGTGTACAAGCCCAGTCGCTCCCATCATTCAACATATGACAGTCCCGCCATTCCGGGAATTAACCTCGTGAACCTACGCTGCACTCCCTCATTAGCAAGAATGTCCTTCCTCAAATTTGGAGACCAGAACTGCACACAATACTCCAGGTGGGGTCTCACCAGGGCCCTGTACAGCTGCAGAAGGACCTCTTTACTCCTATACTCAATTCCTCTTGTTATAAAGGCCAGCATGCCATTTGCTTTCTTCGCGGCCTGCTGTACCTGCATGCTTGCTTTCATTGACTGATGTACAAGAACACCTAGATCTCGTTGTACTTCCCCTTTTCCTAACTTGACTCCATTTAGATAGTAATCTGCCTTCCTGTTCCTGCCACCAAAGTGGATAACCTCACTTTTATCCACATTAAACTGCATCTGCCATACACTTGCCCTCTCACCCAACCTGTCCAAGTCACCCTGCATTCTCATAACATCCTCCTGACATTTCACACTGCCACCCAGCTTAAAAATTTAAAAGCGACCGATTGTTGGGGAGGGGGGGGAATAACCGGGGGCCCCGGGGGGGGGGGGGGGGGAGAGAGAGAGAGAACTTTCGCGCTCCTGGTGGGCTGCGGTGGGAATTGAACCTGGGTCGACAGTACCAGAGAGCTACCGCGGCACCTCTCAGTCGGAGGGGTGTGCAACGGGAGAAACTTCAAAAAAATAGGAGCAGGGGTCGCCCATTAAACCCGTCGAGCCTGCCCCGCCGTTCAGTGAGTTCATGGCTGGTCTGACCGTAAACTCAGCTGCACCCGCCTCCCCTTTCCCCCACGACCCTCAATCCCCCCGACTCTGTCAACATCTACCCGACCTAGTCCAAAATATATTCACTGAGGCAGCCCCCTCTCCTTCACGGGGCAGGGAATTCCACAGATTCACCGCTCTC
Organism: Hypanus sabinus; assembly: GCF_030144855.1. Lineage (NCBI taxonomy): Eukaryota > Metazoa > Chordata > Chondrichthyes > Myliobatiformes > Dasyatidae > Hypanus > Hypanus sabinus. Next base: position 10,061 of record NW_026779296.1, on the reverse strand, counting down.
TGGGGAAAAGCAGTTCCTCTTCGTCTCCGTCCTCAATCTTCCCCCCCCCACCCCCGAATCTTCCGGCTGTCTCCCCTCGCTCTCCTCTCACCCACCGGTGGAAACCACTTTCCTGCCTCTATCTAACTTTGTATGTTTCTGTAAGATCCCCTCTCCTCCTTCTGCATTCCAGAGAGTACAGTCCCGGGTGACTCTGTCTCTCCTCACAGTCTAACCCCCTCATCCCTGGAATCACCCTGGTGAATCTCTCCTGCACTGCCCCCAAACCCTAACCCTACCCTCCCTCGAGTCAGGAGAGCAGGTGGATGGGACGGGGCAGATTAATGGTCGGCATGGACTAGATGGGCCAAAGGGTCTGTTTCTGTTCTGTAGTGTTCTATGGTCTCTGTCTAAGGAATATCCACCGTCCGCCTTCTTAACCACAGAGTCAACCAGCGCAGCTGCTTTGAGCGTCCTATGGACTCGGACCCCAGGATCCCTCTGATCCTCCACACTGACAAGTCTTACTATTACCATTTAGGTCAGAGAGACTGGGCTTGTACATGCTGGAATTAAGGAGATTGTGAGGGGATCTGATTGAAACATATAAGATCAATGCCTCTCATCATCTCGTACCCCTCTATCGGGTCACCTCTCACCCTCCGTCGCTCCGAGGAGAAAAGGCCGAGTTCACTCAACCTATTCTCACAGGGCACGCTCCCCAATCCAGGCAACAGCCTTGTAAATCTCCTCCGCACCCTTTCTATGGTTTCCACGTCCTTCCTGTAGTGAGGCGACCAGAACTGAGCAGAGTACTCCAAGTGGGGTCTGACCAGGGTCCTATAGAGCTGTAACATTACCCCTCGGCTCCTAAACTCAATCCAGGCAACATCCTTGTAAATCTCCTCCGCACCCTTTCTATGGTTTCCACGTCCTTCCTGTAGTGAGGTGACCAGAACTGAGCACAGTACTCCAAGTGGGGTCTGACCAGGGTCCTACAGAGCTGTAACATTACCTCTCGGCTCCTGAACTCAATCCCACGATCGATGAAGACCAACACACCGTCCGCCTTCTTAACCACAGAGTCAACCTGCGCAGCTGATTTGAGCGTCCTATGGACTCGGACCCCAGGATCCCTCTGATCCTCCACACTGACAAGAGTCTTACCATTACCATTTAGGTCAGAGAGACTGGGCTTGTACACGCAGGAATTAAGGAGATTGAGAGGGGATCTGATTGCAACATATAAGATTATTAAGGGATTGGGCAAGATAGAGGCAGGAAATATGTCCCAGATGCTGGGAGAGTCCAGTACCAGAGGGCATGGTTTGAGAATAAGGGGTAGGTCATTTAGGACAGAGTTAAGGAGAAACTTCTTCTCCCAGAGAGTTGTGGGGGTCTGGAATGCACTGCCTCGGAAGGCAGTGGAGGCCAATTCTCTGGATGCTTTCAAGAAGGAGCTAGATAGGTGTCTTATGGATAGGGGAATCAAGGGAAATGGGGACAAGGCAGGAACCGGGTATTGATAGTAGATGATCAGTCATGATCTCAGAATGGCGGTGCAGGCTCGAGGGGCCGAATGGTCTACTTCTGCACCTATTGTCTATTGTCTATAACATTTCCTCCCAATTCATACAAATACACCGTCCGCCTTCTAACCCTATCTAACTGTGTCTTAAATATATTCACTGAGGCAGCCCCCTCTGCTTCACGGGGCAGGGAATTCCACAGATTCACCGGTCTCTGGGGAAAAGCAGTTCCTCTTCCGTCCTAAATCTTCCCCTCCCCACCCCGCGAATCTTCCGGCTGTCTCCCCTCGCTCTCGTCTCACCCACCGGTGGAAACCACTTTCCTGCCTCCATCTTATCCGTCCCTGTCACAATTTGATATGTTTCTATCAGACAACACGAGTGAATCTGCAGACGCTGGAAATAAATTTTTAAAAAAGAAACACGAAATGCTGGCAGAACTCGGCAGGCCAGACGGCGTCTGCGGGAGGAGGGGAGTGACGACGTTTCGGGCCGAAACCCTTCATCAGGAGTGGAGTAACGTGGGAAGGTCGAGGGGGGATAAGAAGTGGGGGGAGGGAGGGATGAAGTAGAGAGCTGTGAATTGATAGGCTGGAGGGAATTGGGCTGGTGGGGGGGGGGGGAAGGTGGGCAATTATGGGAAATAAAAGCAAAAGAAAGGTAGGGAGATTATAGTGGGGGGGGAGAGAGAAAGAGAACCAGACTGAAATAATAGATAGGGATGGGGGTAAGGGGGGGGGCAGGGGTATCAACGGAGGTCAGTGAGTTGGATGTTCATGCTGGCAGGTAGGAGGTTGCCTAGGTGGGAGATAAGGTATTGCTCCATCGACCTGCGCGTGGCCTCATCTTGACGGTAGAGGAGGCCACGGACAGACAAGCTTGCAGAGAGATTTAGGCCAGTTCGAAGAGTGGGCTGAACGATGGCAGATGGAGTTTAATGCTGATCAGTGTGAGGTGCTACATTTTGGTGGGAATAATCCAAACAGGACATACATGGTAAATGGTCGGGCATTGAGGAACGCAGTAGAACAGAGTGATCTGGGAATAATGGTGCATAGTTCCCTGAAGGTGGAATCTCGTGTGGATAGGGTGGTGAAGAAAGCTTTTGGTATTCTGGCCTTTATAAATCAGAGCATTGAGTACAGAAGTTGGGATGTAACGTTAAAATTGTACAAGGCGTTGGTGAGGCCGAATTTGGAGTATTGTGTACAGTTCTGGTCAATGAATTATAGGAAAGATATCAACAAAACAGAGAGAGTACAGAGGAGATTTACTAGAATGTTACCTGGGTTTCAGCACCTGAGTCACAGGGAAAGTTTGAACAAGTTAGGTCTTTATTCTTTGGAGCGTAGAAGGTTGGGTGGGAGGTGAGGGGAAAAGGTAGGAGGAGGGGTGGGAAGTGAGGGGATGAGGTAGGAGGAGGGGTGGGAAGTGAGGGGAAGAGGTAGGAGGACGGATGAGGGGTTGAGATAGGATGAGGGGTGAGGGGATGAGGGGATGGGAAGAGGTAGGAGGAGGGGTGAGGGGAAGAGATAGGAGGGGTGAGGGGGAGAGGGAGGAGGAGGGGGTGAGGGGGAGAGGAAGGAGGAGGGGTGAGTGGGAGAGGTAGGAGGAGGGGTGAGGGGGAGAGGTAGGAGGAGGGGTGAGGGGGAGAGGTAGGAGGAGGGGTGAGGGGGAGAGGTAGGAGGAGGGGTGAGGGGGAGAGGTAGGAGGAGGGGTGAGGGGGAGAGGTAGGAGGAGGGGTGAGGGGGAGAGGTAGGAGGAGGGGTGAGGGGGAGAGGTAGGAGGAGGGGTGAGGGGAAGAGGTAGGAGGAGGGGTGAGGGGAAGAGGTAGGAGGAGGGGTGAGGGGAAGAGGTAGGAGGAGGGGTGAGGGAAGAGGTAGGAGGAGGGGTAAGGGGAAGAGGTAGGAGGGGTAAGGGGGAGAGGGGTGAGGGAAAGAGGTAGGAGGAGGGGTAAGGGGGAGAGGCGTGAGGGAAAGAGGTAGGAGGAGGGGTGAGGGGAAGAGGTAGGAGGAGGGGAAGAGGTAGGAGGAGGGGTAAGGGGGAGAGGGGTGAGGGAAAGAGGTAGGAGGAGGGGTGAGGGGAAGAGGTAGGAGGAGGGGTGAGGGGGAGAGGTAGGAGGAGGGGTGAGGGGGAGAGGTAGGAGGAGGGGTGAGGGGAAGAGGTAGGAGGAGGGGTGAGGGGTTGAGATAGGAGGAGGGGTGAGGGGAAGAGGTAGGAGGAGGGGTAAGGGGAAGAGGTAGGAGGAGGGGTAAGGGGGAGAGGGGTGAGGGGAAGAGGTAGGAGGAGGGGTGAGGGGAAGAGGTAGGAGGAGGGGTGAGGGGAAGAGGTAGGAGGAGGGGTGAGGGGAAGAGGTAGGAGGAGGGGTGAGGGGAAGAGGTAGGAGGAGGGGTGAGGGGAAGAGGTAGGAGGAGGGGTGAGGGGAAGAGGTAGGAGGAGGGGTGAGGGGGAGAGGTAGGAGGAGGGGAGAGGTAGGAGGAGGGGTGAGGGGAAGAGGTAGGAGGAGGGGTGAGGGGAAGAGGTAGGAGGAGGGGTGAGGGGAAGAGGTAGGAGGAGGGGTGAGGGGAAGAGGTAGGAGGAGGGGTGAGGGGAAGAGGTAGGAGGAGGGGTGAGGGGAAGAGGTAGGAGGAGGGGTGAGGGGAAGAGGTAGGAGGAGGGGTGAGGGGAAGAGGTAGGAGGAGGGGTGAGGGGAAGAGGTAGGAGGAGGGGTGAGGGGAAGAGGTAGGAGGAGGGGTGAGGGGAAGAGGTAGGTGGAGGGGTGAGGGGAAGAGGTAGGAGGAGGGGTGAGGGGAAGAGGTAGGAGGAGGGGTGAGGGGAAGAGGTAGGAGGAGGGGTGAGGGGAAGAGGTAGGAGGTGGGGTGAGGGGAAGAGGTAGGAGGTGGGGTGAGGGGAAGAGGTAGGAGGAGGGGTGAGGGGAAGAGGTAGGAGGAGGGGTGAGGGGAGAGGTAGGAGGAGGGGTGTGGGGAAGTGGTAGGAGGAGGGGTGAGGGGAAGAGGTAGGAGGAGGGGGTGAGGGGAAGAGGTTGGAGGAGGGGTGAGGGGATGAGGTAGGAGGAGGGGTGAGGGGAAGAGGTAGGAGGAGGGGTGAGGGGAAGAGGTAGGAGGAGGGGTGAGGGGAAGAGGTAGGAGGTGGGGTGAGGGGAAGAGGTAGGAGGAGGGGTGAGGGGAAGAGGTAGGTGGAGGGGTGAGGGGAGAGGTAGGTGGAGGGGTGTGGGGAAGAGGTAGGAGGAGGGGTGAGGGGAAGAGGTAGGAGGAGGGGGTGAGGGGAAGAGGTAGGAGGAGGGGTGTGGGGTTGAGATAGGAGGAGGGGTGAGGGGAAGAGGTAGGAGGAGGGGTAAGGGGAAGAGGTAGGAGGAGGGGTAAGGGGGGAGAGGGGTGAGGGAAAGAGGTAGGAGGAGGGGTGAGGGGAAGAGGTAGGAGGAAGGGTGAGGGGAAGAGGTAGGAGGAGGGGTGAGGGGAAGAGGTAGGAGGAGGGGTGAGGGGAAGAGGTAGGAGGAGGGGTGAGGGGAAGAGGTAGGAGGAGGGGTGAGGGGAAGAGGTAGGAGGAGGGGTGAGGGAAGAGGTAGGAGGAGGGGTGAGGGGAAGAGGTAGGAGGTGGGGTGAGGGGAAGAGGTAGGAGGAGGGGTGAGGGGAAGAGGTAGGAGGAGGGGTGAGGGGAAGAGGTAGGTGGAGGGGTGAGGGGAAGAGGTAGGAGGAGGGGTGAGGGGAAGAGGTAGGAGGAGGGGTAAGGGGGAGAGGGGTGAGGGAAAGAGGTAGGAGGAGGGGTGAGGGGAAGAGGTAGGAGGAGGGGTGTGGGGAAGAGGTAGGAGGAGGGGTGAGGGGAAGAGGTAGGAGGAGGGGTGAGGGGAAGAGGTAGGAGGAGGGGTGAGGGGAAGAGGTAGGAGGAGGGGTGAGGGGAAGAGGTAGGAGGAGGGGTGAGGGGAAGAGGTAGGAGGAGGGGTGAGGGGAAGAGGTAGGAGGAGGGGTGAGGGGAAGAGGTAGGAGGAGGGCTGAGGGGAACCCCACCCTCACTCACCCCAGACACTCCCCGCCCAGCGGGTACAGGTCGACGCAGCTCTCCTCCGGGTTGGTCGGCGGCGACGGCGGGGGCGGGTCCATGGCCAGCGGCCTGATGTGATTGGCTGAGCCGGTGCCCATCACGTCCGGGGGGAGGGTCGCCCTGCGCAGCGGGGGCGGGCTCTCCAGCTGGGGGGGCTCGGGCGGGGCAAAGAGACCCCCGGGGTGGGGCGCCCCCTCGGAGCAGGGAGGGGGCTCCGGTCCTGTTCGGGGTTAGGGGAGGGGGGGAGAGAGAGAGGGGGATAGGAGGGGAGGGGGGGAGAGAGAGAGGGGGATAGGAGGGGAGGGGGAGAGAGAGGGATAGGAGGGGAGGGGGAGAGAGAGGGATAGGAGGGGAGGGGGAGAGAGAGGGATAGGAGGGGAGGGGGAGAGAGAGGGATAGGAGGGGAGGGGGAGAGAGAGGGATAGGAGGGGAGGGGGAGAGAGAGGGATAGGAGGGGAGGGGGAGAGAGAGGGATAGGAGGGGAGGGGGAGAGAGAGAGAGAGGGATAGGAGGGGAGGGGGAGAGAGAGGGGGATAGGAGGGGAGGGGTGAGAGAGGGGGATAGGAGGGGAGGGGTGAGAGAGAGGGGTAGGAGGGTAGGGGAGAGAGGGGGATAGGAGGGGAGGGGTGAGAGAGAGGGATAGGAGGGGAGGGGTGAGTGAGAGGGGTAGGAGGGGTAGGGGGAGAGAGGGGGATAGGAGGGGAGGGGTGAGAGAGAGGGATAGGAGGGGAGGGGGGGAGAGAGAGAGAGGGATAGGAGGGGAGGGGTGAGAGGGGGAGATGGATGGGGCAGAGGGGAGGGAGGGGGAGAGGGGAGAGAGAGGGTGAAGGGCAGAGGGGAGTGAGAGGGAGAGAGGGGTGGGGAGGGGGAGGGAAGGCGAGGGGCAGGGGGGAGAGGGAAGAGGGGGAAAGAGGGAGAGGAAGGGGAAAAGAAAGAGGAAGAGAGAGTTTACCAGAGGCTCTGACCATTTCTTTCGGAGAGGTAGGGGGAGCGGAGGGAATCACAGAGAGAAAAGGGAGGGCAGGGATTGGAGGTGGGAGGGAGCCAAAGGGTGGTGTTGGGGGGGGTTTGAGGAGGGAGGCCTCCTCACCTGTAGCTGAGATCCATCGCTGTGGCTCCACAGACGGGTTTGGCTGGGTGCTGTGAAAGAGAGAGAGAGAGAGAGAGAGAGTGAGGGAGAGAGAGGGGGGAGAGGGAGTAGGAAGGGGAGAGGTAGTTCCGGAGCGAGGGTGGGATGAACGGCAGGGAGGATGGGGAGCAGTTACCTCTGGTAGGCAGTGCTGAGGGTGAAGGTGAGGGGGAAGGGCCCGAGGGAGGGGCCCGGCCCCAGCCCCAGCCCCTGGCAGCCCGGCCCTGCCCTCGACAGGAAGCGGGAGGGCTTCTCGTTGCTCCGCTCCGCCTTCCTCCACTTTGCCCGGCGATTCTGGAACCAGACCTGAGAGGGAGCAGAGGTTAGAGCGAGTGAGGACGAGGGGAGAGGGGTCAGACTGAGCGAGGGGAGAGGGGTCAGACTGAGAGAGGACGAGGGGAGAGGGGTCAGACTGAGCGAGGGGAGGAGAGGGGTCAGACTGAGCGAGGGGAGGAGAGGGGTCAGACTGAGAGGGGAGGAGAGGGGTCAGACTGAGAGGGGAGGGGAGAGGGGTCAGAGAGCGAGGGGAGGGGAGGGGTCAGACTGAGCGAGGGGAGGGGAGGGGTCAGACTGAGCGAGGGGAGGGGAGGGGTCAGACTGAGCGAGGGGAGGGGAGGGGTCAGACTGAGCGAGGGGAGGGGAGGGGTCAGACTGAGCGAGGGGAGGGGAGGGGTCAGACTGAGCGAGGGGAGGAGAGGGGTCAGACTGAGCGAGGGGAGGAGAGGGGTCAGACTGAGAGGGGAGGAGAGGGGTCAGACTGAGAGGGGAGGAGAGGGGTCAGACTGAGAGGGGGGGGAGAGGGTCAGACTGAGAGGGGGGGAGAGGGTCAGACTGGGGGGGAGAGGGGTCAGACTGAGCGAGGGGAGGGGAGAGGGGTCAGACTGAGAGGGGAGGGGAGAGGGGTCAGACTGAGAGGGGAGGGGAGAGGGGTCAGACTGAGCGAGGGGAGGGGAGAGGGGTCAGACTGAGAGGGGAGGAGAGGGGTCAGACTGAGAGGGGAGGAGAGGGGTCAGACTGAGCGAGGGGAGGAGAGGGGTCAGACTGAGAGAGGGGAGGAGAGGGGTCAGACTGAGAGAGGGGAGGAGAGGGGTCAGACTGAGAGAGGGGAGGAGAGGGGTCAGACTGAGAGAGGGGAGGAGAGGGGTCAGACTGAGCGAGGGGAGGAGAGGGGTCAGACTGAGAGAGGGGAGGGGAGAGGGGTCAGACTGAGAGAGGGGAGGGGAGAGGGGTCAGACTGAGCGAGGGGAGAGGAGGGGAGAGACTGTGAGGGGAGAGTGAGCGAGGGGAGGGGAGAGGAGTCGGAGTGAGCGAGGGGGATGGTGTGCGAGTTTGAGTGAGGGAGGAGGGAGAGAGACAGGGGGGAGGGGAGGGGTCAGAGGGACGAGCGACGGTTGTTCTGACGGACGGGGCGGAGGGGAGCGCTCACCATGATCTTCTGCGGCGTGACGCCCACCTGCCGGGCAATCTCCCTCCGCTTCTCGCTGTCCGGGTAGTGGTCATCGTGGAAGACCGTCTCCAGCCGCTGCAGTTGCTCTGGGGGGGGAAGCGAGGGACGAGGGAGGGAGGGTGGAAGAGAATGAGAGGCTGGTCCTCCTCCTCCCCTCCCTCGCCGCTCCCCATCCCCTCTCCACCCGTCATCTACCTGCTGTGTACAGCGTCCGGGATTTCTTCCTCGGCGGCTCCCAGCCGGTGTCCGGCCCCTGGGGCCGCGGGCGCGGGCGGGCGGCCCCGGGGCCGGTGGTTCCAGTTCGGCTCCGGGAGACGGCTGGACGGAGGGGAGGCGGGCCAAAGCCTCGTCCGCCCGGTGGCCCCGATCCACCTCCGCTCCCGGCTCTCCGGGGGGGCCATCGCTTCGGGACCCCTCCAGGCTGGCCTCTGCTGGGGAGGAAAAGGGAGAGTGGGAAGACGGAGCGAGGGGGAGACCCCTCCCTCGAAACGGAGGGTGAATCGAGCGGCAGGTCGCGGCCTTCTGGAGGTTGGGGGTGACCTCTGAAACTTGGACCATCTCCGACAGAACGGAAAATCTGACAACATGAAAACAGTTTGGGACGGCCCAGCCCGTCACGGGTAAATCCCTCCCCACCGTCGACAAAATCGACAGGAAACGCTGTCGCAGGAAAGCAGAGGGGACCCCACCACCCAGGACACGCTCTCTTCTCACTGCTGACATCAGGAAGGAGGTACAGGAGCCTCAGGACCCACACCACCAGGTTCAGGTACAGTTATCACCCCTCACCCCATCAGGAAGGAGGTACAGGAGCCTCAAGACCTACACTACCAGGTTCAGGGACAGTTATTACCCCTCAACCATCAGGAAGGAGGTACAGAAACATCAGGACTCACACCTCCAGGTTCAGGGACAGTTATCACCCCTCAACCATCAGGAAGGAGGTACAGGAGCCTCAGGACCCACACCACCAGGTTCAGGGACAGTTATCACCCCTCAACCATCAGGAAGGAGGTACAGGAGCCTCAGGACCCACACCACCAGGTTCAGGGACAGTTATCACCCTCAACCATCAGGAAGGAGGTACAGGAGCCTCAGGACCCACACCACCAGGTTCAGGTACAGTTATCACCCCTCACCCATCAGGAAGGAGGTACAGGAGCCTCAAGACCTACACTACCAGGTTCAGGGACAGTTATTACCCCTCAACCATCAGGAAGGAGGTACAGAAACATCAGGACTCACACCTCCAGGTTCAGGGACAGTTCTCCCCTCAACCATCAGGAAGGAGGTACAGGAGCCTCAGGACCCACACCACCAGGTTCAGGGACAGTTATCACCCCTCAACCATCAGGAAGGAGGTACAGGAGCCTCAAGACCTACACTACCAGGTTCAGGGACAGTTATTACCCCTCAACCATCAGGAAGGAGGTACAGAAACATCAGGACTCACACCTCCAGGTTCAGGGACAGTTCTCCCCTCAACCATCAGGAAGGAGGTACAGGAGCCTCAGGACCCACACCACCAGGTTCAGGGACAGTTATCACCCCTCAACCATCAGGAAGGAGGTACAGGAGCCTCAAGACCTACACTACCAGGTTCAGGGACAGTTATTACCCCTCAACCATCAGGAAGGAGGTACAGAAACATCAGGACTCACACCTCCAGGTTCAGGGACAGTTCTCCCCTCAACCATCAGGAAGGAGGTACAGGAGCCTCAGGACCCACACCACCAGGTTCAGGGACAGTTATCACCCCTCAACCATCAGGAAGGAGGTACAGGAGCCTCAGGACCCACAGCACCAGGTTCAGGGACAGTTATCACCCCTCAACCATCAGGAAGGAGGTACAGGAGCCTCAGGACCCACACCACCAGGTTCAGGGACAGTTATCACCCCTCAACCATCAGGAAGGAGGTACAGGAGCCTCAGGACCCAC